>NC_084611.1:12842556-13142556 GCF_033978795.1 Nerophis ophidion
CTCGTTAGCGCAGCTGCAGACAGAGTCGGAACCGGGATGATATTTCCAAACTTGTGACCCCGAATTGAAATGTGGGTGGTTGACGAGCCTCTTGTCTGCTTGTTGGTCATATCTCTGGAGGACCAATCAGGAATGCAACAATTTCTCTTTCTTGACTTGTTGGACGGTTAAAAAAAAAAACAGCATTTTTTTGGGGGGGTCAATGAATGTGTGTCAAACTTCATAAAGACACGTTTAAAAACGTGAAATAAGGTGGAACTGTACACGCTTCTTGTGGTTTTAGTGCGTGGTGTTGGGTTGCAGGAATAGTTTTCCACCTTTGAGCAAAAAGTGGGGCTTAAAGCTTTTTTGATACATTATTATGCATTAGAGAAACATATACTGATGATTTCGGCTGGCCTGGGAACGCCTCGGGATCCCCCGGGAAGAGCTAGACGAAGGGGCTGGAGAGAGGGAAGTCTGGGCTTCCCTGCTTAGGCTGCTGCCCCCGCGACCCGACCTCGGATAAGCGGAAGATGATGGATGGATGGATGGATACTAATGATTTTTGCATTTACTGCAATTAAAAACCTTTGACAAGCCTTTTACCTTTAATTGTATTTATTGATCAACAATTTTTTACATATATATACTGCGATTTATTTTATTATTATTTTTACAAGTGGTTTTTCATTACTAATTTATATCAATTTTTTGTTTTTTAAATCTATATTCAAAGTTGAGTTTCGGTGGTGCATTGAATGTTTTCATGCCAACGAATAATCGTGTGATTAATCGCGACTAATCAAAAATTGTGATTATTACTTTTGCACCGGCAAACATGCATAAAAACAAGTTACAACTAAGATGTTTGATTTTACACATTGGACATACAAGCGTTCATACGCCGCGTTCAAGGACCGCCGACCAGCATAGGACGCCACAAAGCCCGCCGGAAATAATACATATTATTACATTTTATTTTATTTTATTTGCGGTGCGTTTAGCTAATTCAATCCATCAAAATTAGAATAGTCCCGAAACGGAGGGAGTATATGAAATAACAGGTGTGTGTAAATAAATTGAAGTGCTCCCCCTTTGGCCAACATATGTAACAACAAGTGTGTGTAAGAAATCAAAATGCGCCCCCTTTGGCCAAATTTAATTTAAAAAAAATAAATATATATGTATATAGAGACATACTGTAATAACTTGAAGTAAATAATGACGTTTAAAAACCAAACCTTTGTTATATTTGCATAGTATATATATATAAATCTTTACATAGCTAGAAAGGGTGGTCCCAAAGCGGTAGTCCTTGTTCAAACTGACAGTGTCGGTTTTAAAAGTGCTCCCCCTCTGGTGAACATATGAAATAGCAAGTGTATGTAAAAAAATGTAAGTGCTCCCCCTCTGGCCAACATATGTAATAACATGTGTGTGTAAGGAATAAAATGTGCTCCCTTTGGCCAAAATTAATTATAAAAAAAATAAAAATTATGTATATAGGGACGCACTGTTATAACTTGAAATAAATAATGAAGATTAAAAAACAAAACTTTGTTATACTTGCATATATATGTATTTATAAATCTTTATATATCTAGAAAGGGTCTTCCCAAAGAGGTAGTCCTTTTTCATTTTGACAGCGTCTGTTTAACAGTGCTCCCCCTCTGGTCAACATATGAAATAACAAGTGCATGTAAGAAATTGAAATGGGCCCCCTTTGGCCATAATTAAATAAATAAATAAAAAAAATATGTATATAGATACATACTGTAAAAACTTCAAGTAAATAATGAAAATTAAAACCAATTATAAACAAAAAATGAACAAAAGCAGTCTTTTTCTCACGTGTCGACATTTTTCTTATAAAATTGGGAACAATTTCTCAAATTCTTTTTGTTTTTGTTATCTTGCAATATTTTTTTCATAAAATGATTACTTTTTAATCCAAAATGGCGACATTTGTCATATAAAATTTGGACTTTTAACACAACGTTGCCAATTTATTTTGTTGTTCTTGTAAAATAGTGAAATTTTTTTGTAAAATTCCAAACATTATTATAATATTGCCAAAATGTTTATGTTTTCTTATATAACTGTGACTTTTTTGTCGAGTAAAATTACAACTCTTTTCATAAACTTGCCAACATTTTAAGCTTTTATCGTAAAATTGCGACTGTTACTGAGTAAAATTCCGACTTTTATCATAATATTGCACAAATGTTCAGGTTTTTCTTGTAACATTTTGACTTGCGTTGTTAAAAATGACAAATTTTATTATACTACTGCCAACATTTTTTGTTTTTCTTGTGAAATTGTGACCCTTTTCCTGGGAAATTCCAACTCATTTTTCAAAACAGGCTTTTTTATATTTTCATAGTATGTATATATTATTAATAGAGATGTCCGATAATATTGGGCTGCCGATATTATCGGCCGATAAATGCTTTAAAATGTAATATCGGAAATTGTCAGTATTGGTTTCAAAAAGTAAAATTTATGACTTTTTAAAACGCCGCCGTACGGAGTGGTACACGGACGTAGGGAGAAGTACAGAACAGTTACGTCTCCCAGGTATACTTGCCAACCCTCCCGATTTTCCCGGGAGACTCCCGAATTTCAGTGACCTTCCCGAAAATCAACCATTCTCACGAATTTCACCCAATTTCCACCCAATGGCAGTTTTTTTCAATAACTTGAGTTGATTTCCATCCATCCATTTTCTACCGCTTATTCCCTTTCGGGGTCGCGGGGGGCGCTGGCGCCTATCCCAGCTACAATCGGGCGGAAGGCGGGATACACCCTGGACAAGTCGCCACCTCATCACAGGGCCAACACAGATAGACAGACAACATTCACACTCACATTCACACACTAGGGACCATTTAGTGTTGCCAATCAACCTATCCCCAGGTGCATGTCTTTGGAGGTGGGAGGAAGCCGGAGTACCCGGAGGGAACCCACGCATTCACGGGGAGAACATGCAAACTCCACACAGAAAGATCCCGAGCCTGGATTTGAACCCAGGACTGCAGGACCTTCGTATTGTGAGGCAGACGCACTAACCCCTCTGCCACCGTGAAGCCTTGAGTTGATTTATTTTGGAAAACCTTGTTACATTGTTTAATGAATCACAACAAAATTAGGCATAATAATATGTTAATTCCACAACTGTATATATCGGTATCGGTTGATATCGGTAATTAAGAGTTGGACAACATTATCGGACATCTCTAATTATTAATGTTGTAAATACAAATCTTTATATATCTAGAAAGGGTGGTCCTAAAGAGGTAGGCGTTTTTCTCAGGTCTCAAGAAGGTAAGAAATACAAGAGTGTGTGTATGTGTGTGTGTGTGTGTGTGTGTGTTTTCTTCGTCTACTATTTTTTTCCTATGTTTTGCAGTGTCGCAGGAATGAAGTGTGATTATTTTTATGCTAATGAGTTGACTCCAGTCCACTTCAACACATGAAAAGAGCAGGTGGACCCGCTCCACGACGGCGTTCATCTCGGCGCTGTTTCTGCTTGCAGGGATTTCTACTTTTATGTTGTCTCTGCGCTTCAAAGGCGGCCCCAGCAGACGGCAGATTGAAGCGGGGGAGGCTAAAAAAAGATTTCCCCGCTCTCAAACCCCCCTCTACCAACTTTTGTCACTCGTGTTTGACGCGCAGGACAAAAGAAAAAAAAAAAAAAGACGGGCTGGCGCGCAAAAGAGCAGAGCGAGGATATCAAATATTTGATGCTGCCGAATAATGAACCCAGCGAATTTTCCCCCCGAACTGTCGGGAATACGCCGGCAGATGACAAAAAGTTTGCCAAGTGGCACAATTTCTTCTCACGCTAATTGACTCCTTTCCAACAGTCATTGCTATAATTGTTGTTCATAAACACATTATGATGGGACTGTCTGGGAACGTCGCTTGTTGCAATCACTGCAGTAGACGGCACTGGTGACTCTGCTTCTAAACACACCCGGTCCGCCAGAGAGTAAGAAAACGCCCATGTGAAGTGAAGTGAATTATATTTATATAGCGCTTTTCTCTAGTGACTCAAAGCGTATCAAAACCAGTGTTCTAATGAATTATTGACATATTCAACCTTGAAATATATTAAATATTGCATATTTTGTGCATTTGGCATATAGAAAAACAATAATAATAATACAAATTTATAAAAAACGGATAGATGTGAAATTGATTTAGTGTTGAAAAGTTTTATGAAAAAGTGTGACTTATTTTAAACACTTTTAAATAAGTCTCCAAATATTTCACATGAAATATTCCACTTTGAAATATATTTGATATTGCAAGAATTTTAGTGGGATTTTTATTTAACTGTCATTGCTCAAAAACTAATAATGTATCAAAACCAGTGTTGTAATGAATTATTGACAAATTCAACCTGGAAATATATTTAATATCGCATATTTTGTGTGTTTGCCATATCAAATTTTTTTAAATTGTCAAAAAGGGCATAAAATATATGAAAAAAAAAATCTCCATTTACTTCACATCTAATATTTCACTTTGAACTATTTTTGGAGAAAAATATTGCAAATGTTGTGTTTTTGCCATGAAAAAAAAACGTTTTATTGACAAAAAGGGCTTAAAATAAATATAAAAATAATCCATCCATCCATCTTCTCCCGCTTATCCGAGGTCGGGTCGCGGGGGCAGCAGCCTAAGCAGGGAACCCTAGACTTCCCTCTCCCCAGCCACTTCGTCTAGCTCTTCCCGGGGGATCCCGAGGCGTTCCAGGGCCAGCCGGGAGACATAGTCTTCCCAACGTGTCCTGGGTCTTCCCCGTGGCCTCCTACGTAAAATAATCTAAATTTATAATCAACAGATGGATCTGAAGTTGACCTAAAGACTTAAGTGTTGAAAGTAAAAAAATAAATAAAGTGTGTATATATATGTATATATATATATATATATATATATATATATATATATGTCTTGATTGGATTATCCAGAGAATAGTGCTCGATACCGTGGTAGAGCGCAATATGTAGGTGTGGGAAAAATCACAAGACTACTTCATCTCTACAGAACTGTTTCATGAGGGGTTCCCTCAATCATCAGGAGATTTTAATGGAAGCATTCACATACAATGGTTTATATAGGGCACAGAGTGGGTGGGTACAAGCAGGCGTAGGGTGTGGTGATTGGCTCATGTGTTACCTAGGAGGTGTTTCCGTCTGTGGCGGCATGTTGAAATGATTTCACTGCGCTTGTTGAGGGATGATAGATCTGGATGATATATAATAAACAGTTTCTCTTTTAAGCATAGGTTGCATCTTTTATTACCACTGTTGTAAGGTGTGCTAGTTGCAAGAATTGGCCATGTTATTGAATATTCAACATTATTGTCTTTGAGGTTCCAAATGTGTTTGCTGAGTTCTGTAGAATTCCGCAAAGTCTGGTTTCTAAAGGAGGCGTTGTGATTATTTCATCTTGTTTTGAACGCTCCTTCGGTTAATCCTACGTACGTGTCGGATGTGTTAATGTCCTTGCGTGTTACCTTTGCTTGGTAAACGACTGATGTCTGTAAGCACCCTCCGTTGAGAGGGCAATCAGGTTTCTTGCGACAGTTACATTCATTATTGGTTTCAGAGTCGTTTAGTCTGGGGGTAGGCAGTCCTTTTGCAATTGCTTTGTTGTGGTTTGAAATGATTTGTTGTATGTTATTCATACAGCTGTAGCTCAATTTAATGTTGTTCCTGTTGTGTTACCTCCTAGGTAACACATGAGCCAATCACCACACCCTACGCCTGCTTGTACCCACCCACTCTGTGCCCTATATAAACCATTGTATGTGAATGCTTCCATTAAAATCTCCTGATGATTGAGGGAACCCCTCATGAAACAGTTCTGTAGAGATGAAGTAGTCTTGTGATTTTTCCCCACACCTACATATACATATATATATATATATATATATATATATATATTTAACACTTATAAGTGGGACCTTTTTGGGTTCCTGAGAATTTTAGTGGGGATTTTAATAAAAATTGTTAAACTGCCATTGTTCGAAAATTAATAATAAATTAAAATCAATGTTGTTATGAATTCTTGACATATTTAAGGCTCCAATTACTTGAAATGTGATATTTCACTTTGAAATATTTTTGGGAGGAAAATGTTGCATATTTTGTGTGTTTGCCATGTAAAAAGAAAACGTTTTAATTAACAAAAAGGGCATAAAATAGACATAAAAATAATCAAAACGTATAATTAACGGATAGATCTGAAGTTGATCTAGAGACGTAAGTGTTGAAAGAAAAAAAAAATATATATATATTTATTGATTATTTTTTTAACAATTATGAGCAGAACCCTTTAGAGTCCCCAGGACTTTTACTGTGATAAAAAAAAAAAGTTACTAATAAATATGTAAATTAAAATTAATATGAAGTATTGACTGATTCGAGGCACTAATTCACATCAAATATTCCACTTTGACATTTTTTGTGGGGAAATATTGCATATTTTGTGTGTTTACCATGTAAAAAAAGGTTTTGATTGACAAAAAGGTAATAAAATATATATTTTTAAAAAATCAAAAAATATTATTGACGGATAGATCTGAAGTTGATTTAGAGACTTAAGTGTTGAAAGTAAAAAATAAATAAAATGTATGTGTGTGTGTGTGTGTGTATATATATATATATATATAATATACACACACATATATAAATTATTTTTAACACTTATGAGTGGGACCTTTTGGGTCCCTGAGAATTTTAGTGGGATTGAAAAAAAAAATTTAAACTGTCATTGTTCAAAATTTTAAAATAAATTTAAATCAATGTTGTTATGAATTATTGACATATTTAAGGCTCCAAATACTTGAAATCTAATATTTCACTTTGAAATATTTTTGGGAGGAAAATATTGCATATTTTCTGTGTTTTCCATGTAAAAAAAGGTTTTAATTGACAAAAAGGGCATAAAATATACATTTAAAAAAATCAAAACATATTATTGACTGATAGATCTGAAGTTGATTTAGAAGAGACTTAAGTGTTGAAAGTAAAAAATATATATATATTTATATTTTTAACACTTATGAGTGGGACCATTTTGGGTCCCTGAGAATTTTAGTGGGATTTAAAATTTTTTTTTTAACATTCATTGTTCAAAATTTTTAAATCAATTAAAATCAATGTTGTTATGAATTATTGACATATTTAAGGCTCCAATTACTTGAAATCTAATATTTCACTTTGAAATATTTTTTGGGGGAAAATATTGCATATTTTCTGTGTTTTACATGTAAAAAAAGGTTTTAATTGACAAAAAGGGCATAAAATATACATTTTAAAAAATCTAAACATTTTATTGACTGATTGATCTGAAGTTGATCTAGAGACTTAAGTGTTGAAAGTAAAAAATATATATATATTTATATTTTTAACACTTATGAGTGGGACCATTTTGGGTCCCTGAGAATTTTAGTGGGATTTATTTTTTTTTTTCAAACAGTCATTGTTCAAAATTTTAAAATCAATTAAAATCAATGTTGTTATGAATTATTGACATATTTAAGGCTCCAATTACTTGAAATCTAATATTTCACTTTGAAAAATTTTTTGGGGGGGAAAATATTGCATATTTTGTGTGTTTTCCATGTAAAAACGTTTTAATTGACAAAAAGGGGCATAAAATAAACATTTAAAAAAAAATCTAAACATATTATTGACCGATAATTCATGTGAAGTGAAGTGAATTATATTTATATAGCGCTTTTCTCTAGTGACTCAAAGCGCTTTACATAGTGAAACCCAATATCTAAGTTACATTTAAACCAGTGTGGGTGGCACTGGGAGCAGGTGGGTAAAGTGTCTTGCCCAAGGACACAACGGCAGTGACTAGGATGGCGGAAGCGGGATCTAGAGACTTAAGTGTTGAAAGTAAAAAAATATATATATATTTATATTTTTAACACTTATGAGTGGGACTCTTTTGGATCCCTAAGAATTTTAGTGGAATTTCTATTTTTTTTTAACGGTCATTGCTAAAAAAATTAAAATCAATAACTGTTTTTACCATAAGACAGTGTTTTGAAGGTGGCGACTTGTCTAGGGTGTACACCGCCTTCTGCCCGATTGTAGCTGAGTTAAGCACCAGCACCCCCCGCGACCCCGAAAGGGAATAAGCGGTAGAAAATGGATGGATGGATGTTTTTAACATAAGACAGTGTTTTGAAGGTGGCGACTTGTCCATGGTGTACCCCGCCTTCCGCCCGATTGTAGCTGATAGGCGCCAGCGCCCCCCGCGACCCCGAAAGGGAATAAGCGGTAGAAAATGGATGGATGATTGGATGGATGTTTTTACCATAAGACAGTGTTTTGAAGGTGGCGACTTGTCCAGGGTGTACCCCGCCTTCCGCCCGATTGTAGCTGATAGGCGCCAGCGCCCCCCGCGACCCCGAAAGGGAATAAGCGGTAGAAAATGGATGGATGATTGGATGGATGTTTTTACCATAAGACAGTGTTTTGAAGGTGGCGACTTGTCCAGGGTGTACCCCGCCTTCCGCCCGATTGTACCTGAGATAGGCGCCAGCGCCCCCCGCAACCTCGAAAGGGAATAAGCGGTAGAAAATGGATGGATGGATGTTTTTAACATAAGACAGTGTTTTGAAGGTGGCGACTTGTCCAGGGTGTACCCCGCCTTCCGCCCGATTGTAGCTGATAGGCGCCAGCGCCCCCCGCGACCCCGAAAGGGAATAAGCGGTAGAAAATGGATGGATGATTGGATGGATGTTTTTACCATAAGACAGTGTTTTGAAGGTGGCGACTTGTCCAGGGTGTACCCCGCCTTCCGCCCGATTGTACCTGAGATAGGCGCCAGCGCCCCCCGCAACCTCGAAAGGGAATAAGCGGTAGAAAATGGATGGATGGATGTTTTTAACATAAGACAGTGTTTTGAAGGTGGCGACTTGTCCAGGGTGTACCCCGCCTTCCGCCCGATTGTAGCTGAGATAGGCGCCAGCGCCCCCCGCGACCCCGAAAGGGAATAAGCGGTAGAAAATGGATGGATGGATGTTTTTAACATAAGACAGTGTTTTGAAGGTGGCGACTTGTCCAGGGTGTACCCCGCCTTTTGCCCGATTGTAGCTGAGATAAGCACCAGCGCCCCCCGCGACCCCGAAAGGGAATAAGCGGTAGAAATGGATGGATGATTGGATGGATGTTTTTACCATAAGACAGTGTTTTGAAGGTGGCGACTTGTCCAGGGTGTACCCCGCCTTCCGCCCGATTGTAGCTGAGATAGGCGCCAGCGCCCCCCGCGACCCCGAAAGGGAATAAGCGGTAGAAAGTGGATGGATGGATGGATGTTTTTAACATAAGACAGTGTTTTGAAGATGGCGACTTGTCCAGGGTGTACCCCGCCTTCCGCCCGATTATAGCTGAGATAGGCGCCAGCGCCCCCCGCGACCCTGAAAGGGAATAAGCGGTAGAAAATGGATGGATGGATGGATGTTTTCACCATAAGACTGTGTTTTGAAGGTGGCGACTTGTCCAGGGTGTACCCCGCCTTCCGCCCGATTGTAGCTGAGATAGGCGCCAGCGCCCCCCGCGACTCCGAAAGGGAATAAGCGGTAGAAAATGGATGGATGGATGGATGTTTTTAACATAAGACAGTGTTTTGAAGGTGGCGACTTGTCCAGGGTGTACGCCGCCTTCCGCCCGATTGTAGCTGAGATAGGCGCCAGCGCCCCCCGCGACCCCGAAAGGGAATAAGCGGTAGGAAATGGATGGATGATGGATGTTTTTACCATAAGACAGTGTTTTGAAGGTGGCGACTTGTCCAGGGTGTACGCCGCCTTCCGCCCGATTGTAGCTGAGTTAGGCACGCCCCCCCCCCGGGAAATAAGCGGTAGGTAATGGATGGATAAACTGGTCTAAGGTGTACCCTGCCTTCCGCCGGAAACGCAGCTGAGATAGGCACCAGCAACCCCCCGCGACCCCGAAAGGGACAAGCGGTAAAAAAAGGATGGATGTCCCTGGGACCAAACTTTAGAGCAGCTCTAAAGGTTTTTTTTTCTTTTAAATCTACAAATTGGTTTTGTAAATGAAAAATATTAAAATGGACCTGCGTGATATCATTTTTCCGCGGAAAAAGTTAGGACACCCCCGACTGCAGTGTCGGTGGGAGGAGCCGAAGTGTGTCACGTGACAGTGAACGTGCAGGTGCAGACTGACAAAGTGCTGTTGACAGGTGACCACACAGGTGAGGTCGCCACACACACACATAAAAACACACACGTAACAACACACAAATAACAACACAAACATTGAACAAAGCTTCTTTAAAAAAAAAAAAAAAAAAAAAAGGCGGGAAAGGAGAAAGTGTTTTCTACTTATCGAACCGAACCTCGCGGTCACAAAGCAGCCAAATCCTCCCGTTAACGGCCACCGGTGACGGGGAAGGTCGACCTACCTGCGGCGTCAGGGCGTCAGGGCGTCAGCTGGGTCCGGCTCTGGCGCCGCTCCGCACCGGGACGGCACGGAGAGGAGGACGAAATTAAGCCGGGCTGCCGTCACCCCGCGGCGTCTGCGCGTGCGCGGAAATGTTTAAAGGGTTCCGACAAAGATCGTCTATGGTGAGGAAGAGTCCCGGTATTTCAAACAAACGTCAAATGTGTTTGTTTATCAGAGTGGTTTGTTTATTTGTAGCTTTCATTTGAACTCTTTTTAATGTATTTTGTATCTTATGTCCAAAGTGCGGCCTGGGTCAAGCTTCAAATATTTTGTGGCCTAAAGAATGATACCTGTTAGCATGCTAACATTAGCATGCTAACCTTTGTTTAGCTAATTTGAGTCACACATTAAAAGCGTTACTAAAACGGCCTTCTTTCATCTCCGTAATATCGCTAAAATTCGCTCCATTTTGTCCACTAAAGACGCTGAGATCATTATCCATGCGTTTGTTACGTCTCGTCTCGACTACTGTAACGTATTATTTTCGGGTCTCCCCATGTCTAGCATTAAAAGATTACAGTTGGTACAAAATGCGGCTGCTAGACTTTTGACAAGAACAAGAAAGTTTGATCACATTACGCCTGTACTGGCTCACCTGCACTGGCTTCCTGTGCACTTAAGATGTGACTTTAAGGTTTTACTACTTACGTATAAAATACTACACGGTCTAGCTCCATCCTATCTTGCCGATTGTATTGTACCATATGTCCCGGCAAGAAATCTGCGTTCAAAAGACTCCGGCTTATTAGTGATTCCTAGAGCTCAAAAAAAGTCTGCGGGCTACAGAGCGTTTTCCTTACGGGCTCCAGTACTCTGGAATGCCCTCCCGGTAACAGTTCGAGATGCCACCTCAGTAGAAGCATTTAAGTCTCACCTTAAAACTCATCTGTATACTCTAGCCTTTAAATAGACCTCCTTTTTAGACCAGTTGATCTGCCGCTTCTTTTCTTTCTCCTATGTCCCCCCCTCCCTTGTGGAGGGGGTCCGGTCCGATGACCATGGATGAAGTACTGGCTGTCCAGAGTCGAGACCCAGGATGGACCGCTCGTCGGGACCCAGGATGGACCGCTCGCCTGTATCGGTTGGGGACATCTCTACGCTGCTGATCCGCTTGAGATGGTTTCCTGTGGACGGGACTCTCGCTGCTGTCTTGGAGCCACTATGGATTGAACTTTCACAGTATCATGTTAGACCCGCTCGACATCCATTGCTTTCGGTCCCCTAGAGGGGGGGGGGGGGGGTTGCCCACATCTGAGGTCCTCTCCAAGGTTTCTCATAGTCAGCATTGTCACTGGCGTCCCACTGAATGTGAATTCTCCCTGCCCACTGGGTGTGAGTTTTCCTTGCCCTTTTGTGGGTTCTTCCGAGGATGTTGTAGTCGTAATGATTTGTGCAGTCCTTTGAGACATTTGTGATTTGGGGCTATATAAATAAACATTGATTGATTGATTGATTGATTGAATTTTGGAAATATACACCGACGTCATATTTTGGTACTTGAGGCTTTCAATGTTAGCATGCTAGCTTTTTAAATACATTTTTAATGTACACCCCTTACAACCTTTTTGAAAGCAAGAGCTACTTCTTGGATACTGATTAATGCGAAGGGCTACCAGTTTGATACACACTTAAATAAATTGCCAGAAATAGCCAATTTGCTCAATTTAACTTTAATAAATAAATCTATATATATATTAAAAAAATGGGTATTTCTGTCCGTCATTCCGTCGTACATTTTTTTTCCTTTTACGGAAGGTTTTTTGTAGAGAATAAATGATGAAAAAAACACTTAATTGAACGGTTTAAAAGAGGAGAAAACACGTAAAAATGGAAATTAAATTTTGAAACATAGTTTATCTTCAATTTCGACTCGTTAAAATTCAAAATTCAACCGAAAAAAATGACTAGAAAAACCCAGCTAATTCGAATTTTTTTGAAAAAATAAAAAAAATAATTTATGGAACATCATTAGTAATTTTTCCTGATTAAGATTAATTTTAGAATTTTGATGACATGTTTTAAATAAGTTAAAATCCAATCTGCACTTTGTTAGAATATATAACAAATTGGACCAAGCTATATTTCTAACAAAGACAAATCATTATTTCTTCTAGATTTTCCAGAATAAAAATTTTAAAAGAAATTCAAAAGACTTTGAAATAAGATTTAAATTTGATTCTACAGATTTTCTAGATTCGCCAGAATATATATTTTTTAATTTTATTCATAATAAGTTTGAAGAAATATTTCACAAATATTCTTCGTTGAAAAAACAGAAACTAAAATGAAGAATTAAATTAGAATGTATTTATTATTCTTTACAATAAAACAATTAAATACTTGAACATTGATTTAAATTGTCAGGAAAAAAGAAGGAATTTAAAAGGTAAAAAGTTATGTGTTTAAAAATCCTAAAATCATTTTTAAGGTTGTATTTTTCTCTCTAAAATTGTCTTTCTGAAAGTTATAAGAAGCAAAGTAAAAAAGTTAATGAATTTATTTAAACAAGTGAAGACCAAGTCTTTAAAATATTTTCTTGGATTTTCAAATTCTATTTGAGTTTTGTCTCTCTTAGATCCAAAAACGTCGAGCAAAGCGAGACCAGCTTGCTAGTAAATAAATAAAATTTAAAAAATAGAGGCAGCTCACTGGTAAGTGCTGCTATTTGAGCTATTTTTAGAACAGGCCAGCGGGCTACTCATCTGGTCCTTACGGGCTACCTGGTGTGCTAACATTAGCATGCTAACCTTTATTTAGCTAATTTTGAAGGCATACACATATTTTGGTAGTTGAGGCATGCAACGTTAGCATGCTAGTTTTTGAAACACGTTTTCAATATTTATGGTCAGCATTTAGTATGCTAAAATTAGCACGCTAACCTTCAGTTAGTTAATTTTGGAGGTACACACTTCCATCATCATTTTAGTACTTAAAGCATGCAACTTTAGCATGGTGGCTTTTTAAACCAATTTTTAATGTACATTTCTTAGAGTAATATAAAAACATTTTAGTATGCTAAAATTACTATGCTAGCTTTTTTTCAGCAAATTTTGTAGGTACACACCTCAGTCATATTTTGGTAATTGAGGCATGCAACGTTAGCATGCTGGATTTTTAAACACATTTTTAATCTACATCTGTCAGAGTAATATATAGACACATTTTTCGGTCAGCATTTTAGTGTGCTAACATTAGCATGCTAACATATATTTAGCTAATTTTGGAGGTACACACTTCCATCATATTTTGGTACTTAAAGCATGGAACTTTAACATGATGGCTTTTTTTTTTTAACACATTTTTAATGTACATTTTTTTAGAGTAATATAAAGACACATGTTACGGTCAGCATTTTAGTATGCTAACATTACTATGCTAGCTTTTTTTTCAGCAAATTTTGTAGGTACACACCTCATTCATATTTTGGTACTTGAGGCATGCAACGTTAGCATGCTGGATTTTTAAAGACATTTTTAATCTACATCTGTCAGAGTAATATATAGACACATTTTTCGGTCAGAATTTTAGTGTGCTAACATTAGCATGCATACCTTTATTTAGCTAATTTTGGAGGTACACACTTCCATCATATTTTGGTACTTAAAGCATGGAACTTTAACATGATGGCTTTTTTTTTTTAACACATTTTTAATGTACATTTTTTTAGAGTAATATAAAGACACGTGTTACGGTCAGCATTTTAGTATGCTAACATTACTATGCTAGCTTTTTTTTCAGCAAATTTTGTAGGTACACACCTCATTCATATTTTGGTACTTGAGGCATGCAACGTTAGCATGCTGGATTTTTAAACACATTTTTAATCTACATCTGTCAGAGTAATATATAGACACATTTTTCGGTCAGCATTTTAGTGTGCTAACATTAGTATGCTAACCTTTATTTAGCTACTTTTGGAGGTACACACTTCCATCATATTTTGGTACTTAAAGCATGCAACTTTAGCATGCTGGCTTTTTAAAACACATTTTTAATGTACATTTCTTACAGTAATATAAAGACACATGTTACGGTCAGCATTTTAGTATGCTAACATTACTATGCTAGCTTTTTTTTCAGCAAATTTTGTAGGTACACACCTCATTCATATTTTGGTACTTGAGGCATACACTGTTAGCATGCT
Source organism: Nerophis ophidion (assembly GCF_033978795.1). Taxonomy (NCBI): domain Eukaryota; kingdom Metazoa; phylum Chordata; class Actinopteri; order Syngnathiformes; family Syngnathidae; genus Nerophis; species Nerophis ophidion. The sequence continues at coordinate 12,857,176 of NC_084611.1, forward strand.
GGATTTTTAAACATATGTTTAATCTACATCCGTCAGAGTAATATATAAACACATGTTTCGGTCAGCATTTTAGTGTGCTAACATTAGCATGCTAACCTTTATTCAGCTAATTTTGGAGGTACACACTTCCATCATATTTTGGTACTTAAAGCATGCTGGGTTGTTTTTTTTTAACACATTTTTAATGTACATTTCTTAGAGTAATATAAAGACACATGTTACGGTCAGCATTTTAGTATGCTAACATTACTATGCTAACTTTTTTTTCAGCAAATTTTGTAGGAACACACCTCATTCATATTTTGGTACTTGAGGCATGCAACGTTAGCATGCTGGATTTTTAAACACATTTTTAATCTACATCTGTCAGAGTAACATATAGACACATTTTTCGGTCAGCATTTTAGTGTGCTAACATTAGCATGCTAACCTTTATTTAGCTAATTTTGGAGGTACACACTTCCATCATATTTTGGTACTCAAAGCATGCAACATTAGCATGCTGGATTTTTTTTAAACACATTTTTAATGTACATTTCTTAGAGTAATATAAAGACACATGTTACGGTCAGCATTTTCGTATGCTAAAATTACTATGCTAGCTTTTTTTTCAGCAAATTTTGTAGGTACACATCTCAGTCATATATTGGTACTTGAGGCATACACTGTTAGCATGCTGGATTTTTAAACACATTTTTAATCTACATCTGTCAGAGTAACATATAGACACATTTTTCGGTTAGCATTTTAGTGTGCTAACATTAGCATGCTAACCTTTATTTAGCTAATTTTGGAGGTATACAGCTCCATCATATTTTTGTACTTGAGGCATGCAACGTTAGCATGCTAGCTTTTTAAACACATTTTTAATGTACACCCCTCAGAATAATATATAGACGCATGTTATAGTCTGCATTTTAGTATGATAACATTACTATGCTAGCTTTTTTTAGCCCCCGACTTAAACAAGTTGAAAAACTTATTGCAAAAAAATGCACCTGCGTCCTTTGATTTGTCGGTCCGTGGCCCTCGGTGAAAAAAAGATTCTCTAACTACGCTACGAGTACCACCAGTGGTATGTGGGCTCCATCAAATAATCCTTTGATGAAAGTACAGTGTTTTATTTTCCTATATTCAAAACACAGTGTTACTGTTCAAACTGTGTGTAATGTTACAGTGGCCAAAAATATGAAATATCCTTCTTAAATAAAACCTCTGCCTTGCTTTTAAATAATACTTAGGCCTACTACACTACTGAAAAACTGGCAGCTTGGTGTTTGTTTTGTATTTTTTACAGTGCATTACCGTAAATTAAAAACTAGTTTTTGGTAAAATACTGTAATGTGAGTTGTTTTTACTGCAGTACAGTGCGTACCAAATGTACCATCATGCATTGCTCGTCATCTCCGTGTACGAAAGGCCCGGTGGGCCGCGCGTGAACGAGGTGTGAAGGCTGCTCCACTTGTTTTTGGTTTTTCCGCGGGGGTGGATTTGGGTGTTAAAACATAAAAATGGTGAAAATGTCCCGCGAGTCATCCCCTCACGTATATATCTTTTCACTGTTTTTCACATGCTCACACACACACACACACACACACACACACACGCGCACACACACACACACACACACACACACACACACACACACACACACACACACACACGCACACACACACACGCACACACACACACGCACACACACACAAACACACACACACACACACACACACACGTCTATGTGAAAATGTGTCTTTGGTCTCTGGATGCTGTTGAAAGTCCGCAACATTGCCGCATCAGCAAAGTGCTGGGTTACAAGGGTGAGTGTGTGTGTGTATGTGTGTGTGTGTGTCTGTGTCTCTGTGTGTGTGTGTCTGTGTGTGTGTGTGTTCGTGTGTGTGTGCGTGTTGATTGGCAACACTAAATTGGCCCTAGTGTGTGAATGTGAGTGTGAATGTTGTCTGTCTATCTGTGTTGGCCCTGCGATGAGGTGGCGACTTGTCCAGGATGTTCCCCGCCTTCTGCCCGATTGTAGCTGAGATAGGCACCAGCGCCCCCCGCGACTCCAAAGAAAATACGCGGTATAAAAATAGATGGATGGAATGGAGAATGTCTCATTGTTGACCCTTTTGAATCCCCAAGAATTTTAGTGGGATTTAAAAAAACAAAACAACTGTCATTGTTGAAAAAATAATAATGTATCAAAATCAATGTTGTCATGAATTATTATCCCCAATTACCTCACATCAAATATTTCACTTTGAAATATACCGAATATTGCATATTTTGTGCATTTGCCATATAGATAATTACGTTTTTCTGGCAAAAGGGTAAAAACTAATAGTAATAATAAGAATCATAATAATAAAAACTTATAATTGAAGAATAGATCTAAAGTTGATCCAAACTTATTTTAAAAACTTTTATGAGTGGGACCCTTTTGGATCCCCAATGATTTTAGTAGGATTTTTTTGTTGTTAAAAAAAAAACTGTTATAGCTCAAAAAATAATGTATCAATATCAATGTTGTCATGAATTATTGACATATTCAAATTACATCAAATATTCAACCTTGAAATATATTTAATGTTGCATATTTTGTGCATTTGCCATATAGATAATTAAGTTTTTCTGGCAAAAGGGTAAAAACTAATAGTAATAATAAGAATCATAATAATAATAAAAACTTCTAATTGAAGAATAGATCTAAAGTTGATCCAAACTTATTTTAAAAACTTTTATGAGTGGGACCCTTTTGGATCCCCAAAGATTTTAGTAGGATTTTTTTTTTGTTAAAAAAAAACTGTCATTGCTCAAAAAATAATAATGTATCAAAAGCAATGTTGTCATGAATTATTGACATATTCAAATTACATCAAATATTCAACCTTGAAATATATTTAATGTTGCATATTTTGTGCATTTGCCATATAGATAATTAAGTTTTTCTGGCAAAAGGGTAAAAACTAATAGTAATAATAAGAATCATAATAATAAAAACTTCTAATTGAAGAATAGATCTAAAGTTGATCCAAACTTATTTTAAAAACTTTTATGAATGGGACCCTTTTGGATCCCCAATGATTTTAGTAGGATTTTTTTTTTGTTAAAAAAAAAAAACTGTCATTCCTCAAAAAATAATAATGTATCAAAAGCAATGTTGTCATGAATTATTGACATATTCAATCACATCAAATATTCAACCTTGAAATATATTTAATGTTGCATATTTTGTGCATTTGCCATATAGAAAACAAAGTTTTTTTTTGGCAAAGGACAAGAAAACATGATTTAATTAAAACTACACAAGAACAAACAAAAAGCACGCACGTGGGCGGAATAACAAACTAAGAGAGCTAGCACCGGGAGCTAGAAAAACAAAAAAGGAACTTTAGCATGGAAGCTAGAGGACAACAAACAGAAAAACTGGAAATCGCTAATGGCTAACAAGAACAGCTTACCGCTACGACGACCAGGACAAACTGTAGCATGACAGGTAGTAGCTGAAAAGAATCACAGACAAGACAAGACAAGAGCAACATATGGCAACGACAAGTCCGAATGACAATACAACACAACGATCCAGCAACTGACACAAGACAAAGGAGGTACAAATAGGAGCCGGCTGATTGGCGACAGGTGTGGCCAGATGCCAATCAGCCGCAGCTGAAGGGGAACACAGCACTCAGGGAACAAGAAAGGAAGCTGACAAAATAAGAGCACTAGACGGGAACTAAGGACAGGAAATACTAAACGCATTGAGGAGGAACACAGCCCTCAGGGAACAAGACAGGAAGCTAACAAAATAAGAGCACTAGACAGGAACTAAAAGACAGGAAATACTAAACACATTGAGGAGCAACACAGCACTCAGGGAACAAGACAGGAAGCTGACAAAATAAGAGCGCTAGACAGGAACTAAGGACAGGAAATACTAAACACATTGAGGAGGAACACAGCACTCAGGGAACAAGACAGGAAGCTGACAAATTAAGAGCACTTGACAGGAACTAAAAGACAGGAAATACTAAACACAGGAAACAGACAAATTCAGAGGAAAAAAATAAAACGAAGACAAACTGTCAGGGGAAAGCCTGACACTTGGGACATGAAACATGAACTAAACAACGCAATAAACTGCGGTTTGAATAACAAAAGAACTTACTTGACATTGCATAAAACAAGCCAGACTTACTGTGGCAAAGAACAGAGCATGAAACGAACACAGTGACGCCAGGACGACCAACAGAAAATGACAGGCTTAAATAGTGATGCGGTGATTGAAAACAGGTGCGTGAGTTCAAATGAATCAGGTGCGTGAGTCGTGAGGACAGGTGAACTGATTGGTCGTCACGGTGACAAAACAGGGAGTGAAAAAAAACAGGAACTTAAAGAGTCCAAAGGTCAACAGAACATAGCCAAGCAAGACATGATCAACAAGACATGACAGACGGATAGATTTGAAGTTGTTATAGTGTTGAAAAGTAAAAAACAAAAAACTATGACTTATTTCTAATACTTTTATGAGTCGGATCCTTGACTGAAAATGACTTTGTGTCAGTTTTAAAAGTGCTCGGCTGTCGTGGTCTCCAAACTTAATCCGGGTAACATCTCGGAGAAGTTTCCCGCTCTGTAAGGCGAAATGGCGTTCAATTTGAAGGCCGGGATAGACAACGACTGCGATGAGGTGGCGACTCGTCCAGGGTGTACGCCGCCTTCCGCCCGATTGTAGCTGAGATAGGCGCCAGCTTCCCCCGCGATCCCAAAAGGGAAAAAGCGGTAGGAAATGGATGGATGGATAGACAACGGGTGCAGGGGTTCTTAACCTTTTTGACCTCGGGGCCCGACTTTTCTACACCAGAGGGACTCGGGGCCCACTCAAAAATGTGTCATCTTACTCTCAATTTTATTCATTTTCAATAAAATTGAATATCAATATCCTAGCATGTATTTTGTATGTTGTTGAAATTGTAGCATGCTAGCATAATACATGTCTTAGCATGTTTTTTTAACGTTGTCGATATAGAATGCTAACATTATGTGTATGCTAGCATGTGAGCATAATACATATGTTAGCATGTATTTTATATGTTTACATTGTAACATGTTAGCATGTTAGCATAATACATATGTCAATGTGTATTTTATGTTGACATTGTATCAAGCTAGCATAACGCATATACTAGCGTTTTAGTATACATATCCTAGCATGTGTTTTATATGTCGTGGAAATTGGAGCATGCTTGCATGATGCGCATGCTAGCATGTTAGCATAATACATAGCTCAGCATATTTTTTAACGTTGACGATTTAGCATGCTAACATTATGTGTATGCTAGCATGTTAGCTTAATACACATGTTTGCATGTATTTTATATGTTGACAATATAGCATGCTGACATAATGTGTATGCTAGCATGTGAGCATAATACATATGTTTGCATGTATTTTATATGTTGTTGAAATTGTAGCATGCTAACATTATGTATATGCTAGCATGTTAGCATAATACATATGTTTGCATCTATTTTATATGTTGACAATATAGCATGCTGACATAATGTGTATGGTAGCATGTTAGCATAATACATATGTTTGCATGTATTTTATATGTTGTTGCAATTGTAGCATGCTAACATTATGTATATGCTAGCATGTTAGCATAATACATATGTTTGCATGTATTTTATATGTTGACAATATAGCATGCTGACATAATGTGTATGCTAGCATGTTAGCTTAATACATATGTTTGCATGTATTTTATATGTTGTTGAAATTGTAGCATGCTAACATTATGTGTATGCTAGCATGTTAGCATAATACATATGTCTGCATGTATTTTATATGTTGACAATATAGCATGCTGACATAATGTGTATGCTAGCATGTGAGCATAATACATATGTTTGCATGTATTTTATATGTTGTTGAAATTGTAGCATGCTAACATTATGTATATGCTAGCATGTTAGCATAATACATATGTTTGCATGTATTTTATATGTTGACAATATAGCATGCTAACATTATGTATATGCTAGCATGTTAGCATAATACATATGTTTGCATCTATTTTATATGTTGACAATATAGCATGCTGACATAATGTGTATGGTAGCATGTTAGCATAATACATATGTTTGCATGTATTTTATATGTTGTTGCAATTGTAGCATGCTAACATTATGTATATGCTAGCATGTTAGCATAATACATATGTTTGCATCTATTTTATATGTTGACAATATAGCATGCTGACATAATGTGTATGCTAGCATGTTAGCTTAATACATATGTTTGCATGTATTTTATATGTTGTTGAAATTGTAGCATGGTAACATTATGTGTATGCTAGCATGTTAGCATAATACATATGTCTGCATGTATTTTATATGTTGACAATATAGCATGCTGACATAATGTGTATGCTAGCATGTTAGCTTAATACATATGTTTGCATGTATTTTATATGTTGTTGAAATTGTACTATGCTTACATAATGCGCATGCTAGCATGTTAGCATAATACATAGCTCAGCATATTTTTTTAACGTTGAAGATTTAGCATGCTAACATTATGTGTATGTTAGCATGTTAGCATAATACATATGTTTGCATGTATTTTATATGTTGACATTATAGCACGCTGACATAATGTGTATGCTAGCATGTTAGCTTAATACATTTGTTTGCATGTATTTTATATGTTGTTGAAATTGTAGCATGCTTGCATGATGCGCATGCTAGCATGTTAGCATAATACATAGCTTAGCATATGTTTTTAACGTTGACGATTTAGCATGCTAACATTATGTGTATGCTAGCATGTTAGCATAATACATATGATTGCATGTATTTTATATGTTGACAATATAGCATGCTAACATATTGTGGATGCTAGCATGTTAGCATAATACATATATTTGCATGTATTTTATATGTTTACATCGTAACATGCTTGCATATTAGCATAATACATATGTCAATGTGTATTTTATGTTGACATTGTCGCATGTTAGCATGTTAGCATAATACATAGGTCAACGTGTCTTTTATGTTGACATTGTAGCAAGCTAGCATAATGCGTATACTAACGTTTTAGTATAATACATATCCTAGCATGTACTTTATATGTTGTTGACATTGTAGCATGCTTGCATGATGCGTATGCTAGCATGTTAGCATAATACATAGCTCAGCATATTTTTTTAACGTTGACAATTTAGCATGCTAACATTATGTGTATGCTAGCATGTTAGCATACACGTAATACATGTTTGCATGTATTTTATATGTTGACAATATAGCATGCTGACATAATGTGTATGCTAGCATGTTAGCATAATACATAGCTTAGCATATTTTTTTAACGTTGACGATTTAGCATGCTAACATTATGTGTATGCTAGCATGTGAGCATAACACATATGTTAGCATGTATTTTATATGTTTACATTGTAACATGCTTGCATATTAGCATAATACATATGTCAATGTGTATTTTATGTTGACATTGTCGCATGTTAGCATGTTAGCATAATACATACGTCAACGTGTCTTTTATGTTGACATTGTAGCAAGCTAGCATAATGCGTATACTAACGTTTTAGTATATACATATTCTAGCATGTGTTTTATATCTTGTTGAAATTGTAGCATGCTTGCATGATGCGCATGCTAGCACGTTAGCATAATACATAGCTCAGCATATTTTTTTAACGTTGACGATTTAGCATGCTGACATAATGTGTATGCTAGCATGTTAGCATAATACATATGTTTGCATGTATTTTATATGTTGACAATATAGCATGCTGACATAATGTGTATGCTAGCTTGTTAGCATAATACATATGTTTGCATGTATTTTATATGTTTACATTGTAACATGCTTGCATATTAGCATAATACATATGTCAATGTGTATTTTATGTTGACTTTGTCGCATGTTAGCATGTTAGCAAAATACATATGTCAACGTGTCTTTTATGTTGACATTGTAGCAAGCTAGCATAATGCGTATACTAACGTTTTAGTATAATACATATCCTAGCATGTACTTTATATGTTGTGAAATTGTAGCATGCTTACATGATGCGCATGCTAGCATGTTAGCATAATACATAGCTCAGCATATTTTTTTAACGTTGAAGAATTAGCATGCTAACATTATGTGTATGCTAGTATGTTAGCATAATACATATGTTTGCATGTATTTTATATGTTGACAATATAGCATGCAGACATAATGTGTATGCTAGCATGTTACCATAATACATATGTTTGCATGTATTTTATATGTTTACATTGTAACATGCTTGCATATTAGCATAATACATATGTCAATGTGTATTTTATGTTGACATTATCGCATGTTAGCATGTTAGCATAATACATAGGTCAACGTGTCTTTTATGTTGACATTGTAGCAAGCTAGTATAATGCGTATACTAACGTTTTAGTATAAAACATATCCTAGCATGTACTTTGTATGTTGTTGAAATTGTAGCATGCTTGCATGATGCGCATGCTAGCATGTTAGCATAATACATAGCTCAGCATATTTTTTTAACGTTGACGATTTAGCATGCTGACATAATGTGTATGCTAGCATGTTAGCATAATACACATGTTTGCATGTATTTTATATGTTGACAATATAGCATGCTGACATAATGTGTATGCTAGCTTGTTAGCATAATACATATGTTTGCATGTATTTTATATGTTTACATTGTAACATGCTTGCATATTAGCATAATACATATGTCAATGTGTATTTTATGTTGACATTGTCGCATGTTAGCATCTTAGCATCATACATATGTCAACGTGTCTTTTATGTTGACATTGTAGCAAGCTAGCATAATGCGTATACTAACGTTTTAGTATAATACATATCCTAGCATGTGTTTCATATGTTGTTGAAATTGTAGCATGCTTGCATGATGCGCATGCTAGCATGTTAGCATAATACATAGCTTAGCATATTTTTTTAACGTTGACGATTTAGTATGCTAACATTGTGTATGCTAGCATGTTAGCATAATACACATGTTTGCATGTATTTTATATGTTGACAATATAGCATGCTGACATAATGTGTATGCTAGCATGTTAGCATAACACATTTGTTTGCATGCATTTTATATGTTGTTGAAATTGTAGCATGCTTGCATGATGCGCATGCTAGCATGTTAGCATAATACATAGCTTAGCATATTTTTTTAACGTTGACGATTTAGTATGCTAACATTGTGTATGCTAGCATGTTAGCATAATACACATGTTTGCATGTATTTTATATGTTGACAATATAGCATGCTGACATAATGTGTATGCTAGCATGTTAGCATAATACATTTGTTTGCATGCATTTTATATGTTGTTGAAATTGTAGCATGCTTGCATGATGCGCATGCTAGCATGTTAGCATAATACATAGCTTAGCATATGTTTTTAACGTTGACGATTTAGCATGCTAACATTATGTGTATGCTAGCATGTTAGCATAATACATATGTTTGCATGTATTTTATGTTGACAATATAGCATGCTGACATAATGTGTATGCCAGCATGTTAGCATAATACATATGTTTGCATGTATTTTATATGTTTACATTGTAACATGCTTGCATATTAGCATAATACATATGTCAATGTGTATTTTATGTTGACTTTGTCGCATGTTAGCATGTTAGCAAAATACATATGTCAACGTGTCTTTTATGTTGACATTGTAGCAAGCTAGCATAATGCGTATACTAACGTTTTAGTATAATACATATCCTAGCATGTACTATATATGTTGTGGAAATTGTAGCATGCTTGCATGATGCGCATGCTAGCATGTTAGCATAATACATAGCTGAGCATATTTTTTTAACGTTGAAGAATTAGCATGCTAACATTATGTGTATGCTAGTATGTTAGCATAATACATATGTTTGCATGTATTTTATATGTTGACAATTCATGCTGACATAATGTGTATGCTAGCATGTTAGCATAATACATATGTTTGCATGTATTTTATATGTTGTTGAAATTGTAGCATGCTAACATTATGTGTATGCTAGCATGTTAGCATAATACATATGTTTGCATGTATTTTATATGTTGACAATATAGCATGCTGACATAATGTGTATGCTAGCATGTTAGCATAATACATTTGATTGCATGTATTTTATATGTTGACAATATAACATGCTGACATAATGTGTATGCTAGCATGTTAGCATAATACATATGTTTGCAAGTATTTTATATGTTTACATTATAACATACTTGCATATAACATATGTCAATGTGTATTTTATGTTGACATTATCGCATGTTAGCATGTTAGCATAATACATATGTCAACATGTATTTTATGTTGACATTGTAGCAAGCTAGCATAATGCTTATACTAATGTTTTAGTATAATACATATCCTAGCGTGTGTTTTATATGTTGTGGAAATTGTAGCATGTTTGCATGATGCGCATGCTAGCCTGTTAGCAAAATACATAGCTCAGCATATTTTTTTAATGTTGACGATTTAGCATGCTAACATTATGTGTATGCTAGCATGTTAGCTTAATACACATGTTTGCATGTATTTTATATGTTGACAATATAGCATGCTGACATAATGTGTATGCTAGCATGTGAGCATAATACATATGTTTGCATGTATTTTATATGTTGTTGAAATTGTAGCATGCTAACATTATGTATATGCTAGCATGTTAGCATAATACATATGTTTGCATGTATTTTATATGTTGACAATATAGCATGCTGACATAATGTGTATGCTAGCATGTTAGCATAATACATATGATTGCATGTATTTTATATGTTGACAATATAGCATGCTGACATAATGTGTATGCTAGCATGTTAGCATAATACATTTGATTGCATGTATTTTATATGTTGACAATATAACATGCTGACATAATGTGTATGCTAGCATGTTAGCATAATACATATGTTTGCATGTATTTTATATGTTTACATTGTAACATACTTGCATATTAGCATAATACATATGTCAATGTGTATTTTATGTTGACATTGTCGCATGTTAGCATCTTAGCATCATACATATGTCAACGTGTCTTTTATGTTGACATTGTAGCAAGCTAGCATAATGCGTATACTAACGTTTTAGTATAATACATATTCTAGCATGTGTTTTATATCTTGTTGAAATTGTAGCATGCTTGCATGATGCGCATGCTAGCACGTTAGCATAATACATAGCTCAGCATATTTTTTTAACGTTGACGATTTAGCATGCTGACATAATGCGTATGCTAGCATGTTAGCATAATACATATGTTTGCATGTATTTTATATATTGACAATATAGCATGCTGACATAATGTGTATGCTAGCTTGTTAGCATAATACATATGTTTGCATGTATTTTATATGTTTACATTGTAACATGCTTGCATATTAGCATAATACATATGTCAATGTGTATTTTATGTTGACTTTGTCGCATGTTAGCATGTTAGCAAAATACATATGTCAACGTGTCTTTTATGTTGACATTGTAGCAAGCTAGCATAATGCGTATACTAACGTTTTAGTATAATACATATCCTAGCATATACTTTATATGTTGTGGAAATTGTAGCATGCTTGCATGATGCGCATGCTAGCATGTTAGCATAATACATAGCTTAGCATATTTTTTTAACGTTGACGATTTAGCATGCTAACATTATGTGTATGCTAGCATGTTAGCATAATACATATGTTTATATGTTTGCATGTATTTTATATGTTGACAATATAGCATGCTGACATAATGTGTATGCTAGCATGTTAGCATAATACATATCTTAGCATATTTTTTTAACGTTGTCGATATAGAATGCTAACATGTGTATGCTAGCATGTGAGCATAATACATAAGTTAGCATATATTTTATATGTTTACATTGTAACATGCTTGCATATTAGCATAATACATATGTCAATGTGTATTTTATGTTGACATTGTCGCATGTTAGCATGTTAGCATAATACATAGGTCAACGTGTCTTTTATGTTGACATTGTAGCAAGCTAGAATAATGCGTATACTAACGTTTTAGTATAAAACATATCCTAGCATGTACTTTGTATGTTGTTGAAATTGTAGCATGCTTGCATGATGCGCATGCTAGCACGTTAGCATAATACATAGCTCAGCATATTTTTTTAACGTTGACAATTTAGCATACTGACATAATGCGTATGCTAGCATGTTAGCATAATACATATGTTTGCATGTATTTTATATGTTGACAATATAGCATGCTGACATAATGTGTATGCTAGCTTGTTAGCATAATACATATGTTTGCATGTATTTTATATGTTTACATTGTAACATGCTTGCATATTAGCATAATACATATGTCAATGTGTATTTTATGTTGACATTGTCGCATGTTAGCATGTTAGCATCATACATATGTCAACGTGTCTTTTATGTTGACATTGTAGCAAGCTAGCATAATGCGTATACTAACGTTTTAGTATAATACATATCCTAGCATGTACTTTATATGTTGTGGAAATTGTAGCATGCTTGCATGATGCGCATGCTAGCATGTTAGCATAATACATAGCTTAGCATATGTTTTTAACGTTGACGATTTAGCATGCTAACATTATGTGTATGCTAGCATGTTAGCATAATACATATGTTTGCATGTATTTTATATGTTGACAATATAGCACGCTAACATAATGTGTATGCCAGCATGTTAGCATAATATATATGTTTGCATGTATTTTATATGTTGTTGAAATTGTAGCATGCTTGCATGATGCGCATGCTAGCATGTTAGCATAATACATATGTTTGCATGTATTTTATATGTTTACATCGTAACATGCTTGCATATTAGCATAATACATATGTCAATGTGTATTTTATGTTGACATTATCGCATGTTAGCATGTTAGCATCATACATACGTCAACGTGTCTTTTATGTTGACATTGTAGAAAGCTAGCATAATGCGTATACTAACGTTTTAGTATAATACATATTCTAGCATGTATTTTATATGTTGTTGAAATTGTAGCATGCTTGCATGATGCGCATGCTAGCATGTTAGCATAATACGTAGCTCAGCATATTTTTTTAACGTTGAAGAATTAGCATGCTAACATTATGTGTATGCTAGTATGTTAGCATAATACATATGTTTGCATGTATTTTATATGTTGACAATATAGCATGCAGACATAATGTGTATGCTAGCATGTTACCATAATACATATGTTTGCATGTATTTTATATGTCGTTGAAATTGTAGCATGCTAACATTATGTCTATGCTAGCATGTTAGCATAATACATATGTTTGCATGTATTTTATATGTTGACATTGTTTAGAGTTTGTGTCCAGGATCCCCCGAGTCTCCATGCCAGTTGAAGCCACAGGAAAGAATCTTTGTCGTAGATGCCGGTCTCGTTTGACGGACGCGTGGTCCGCAGCTCACGGTGGATGAAAAGAGGCGCGAGTTCGAGTTCGTGTTTATGGCGGACGCACATTGATGTGCAGCTGGTGTTTCCTCTTGGCTCAGCCAGCCAGCGCCTCAGGCCAAGGCAAGAAAGAGTCGTAAATATTTGATGAGCCGCCGCAGCAACGTTCAAGGTCGTAAAAAGCACACGAAGGTGCGTACATGTTGACACACTTTTATTACGCTCAACAACACCCGGTAAATAAAAAAAGAACACAATGATTTGCAAATTCTTTTCAACTTATATTCAATTGAATGGACTGCAAAGACAATATATTGGTTATTTTTTGGCAAATATTAGCTCATTTGGAATGTGATGCCTGCAACGTGTTTCAAAAAAGCTGGCACAAGTGGCAAAAAGGACAGAGACAGTTAGGGAATGCTCATCAAACACTTATTTGGAACATCCCACAGATGAACAGGCTGATTGGTAACAGGTGGGTGCCACGATTGGGTATAAAAGCAGCTTCCGTGAAATGCTCAGTCATTCACAAACAAGGACGGGGCGAGGGTCACCAATTTGTAAGCAAATTGTCAAACAGTTTTAGAACAACATTTCTCAACGAGCTATTGCAAGAAATTTAGGGATTTCACCATCTACGCGCCGTAATATCATCAAAAGGTTCAGAGAATCTGGAGCAATCACTGCACGTAAGCCATGATATTACTGTCCTTGGATCCCTCAGGCCGTGATACATCAAAAACCGACATCAGCGTGTAAAGGATATCACCACATGGGCTCAGGAACACTTCAGAAAACCGCTGTCTGTAACTACAGTTGGTCGCTACATCTGTAAGTGCAAGTTAAAACTCTACTTAGCAAAGCCAAATATCTGTTTTAATGGCTAAGTAATTTCGAATGTATTCAAGCGAAAGTTTTATAACAAATGCTATCTATTACTACTATTATTTATTAGTTCGGGGGGACGTTGAAGGCTCTGTAAAGAATCACCTTGTATCCCTCTGAATATAGAACAGTGACTCTGTTCAAGAGAGGGCAGGCTTTAGGTTCAATGTTTACAATTTATTATTATCTTTAATTGCTCAGACAGCAATGTGTTTATATAAATTGAGATTGGGGTATGTTGTTTATTTAGTGGAGAAATCACTGCACGTAAGCTATGATATTACGGACGGTACTGCATCAAAAAGCAACAACAGCGTGTAAAGGATATCACCACATGATATTACTTATCTATACAAACATTTATATGTATATATATATATATATATTTTATTTATTTATTTTTTATTTTCTATTTTTATTTTATTTATTTATTTTTAATATATATATATATATATATATGTTTTTTGCAGCCCCCAAGTCTGAAAGTTTGGACAACCCAGGATTAAATCAATAATTGAAAAGCTTTGATTTATATCGATTAATCATTTAATGATTAAAAATCGATCTAATCCAGGTTGCCTGGAATGCCGGAACACTAAATAGGGGAACCTAGTTTCCACACGGCTGCTGTAAAACGGAGCACATAAGTTTTTTACCCGAATCCTCAGACAAACTAATTGATATTTTACCTGATAACTAAAATAATGAATATCTGCAGCCCTGCGGACAGTGCCATCATTCTTCACCCACAACAAATACGTAAATGTTTTGTAAATAATTAACGAATGAAGCAATAATAAATTAAATAATGATTGGGGTTGACAATAATATATATAAAAAATGCATATTTATTTAATACAATAAAATAATTTAAAATGTATGAATTTAATTTTAAACCCGAAGTTATGCATATTACTAACGACGTATACATTGTCATTTTGAAGGAATATACGTAAACACTGGTTATTATCTATTTATACTGCTGGAATGTGATGTTTTCTTATTGGCACACCAGGTTCTTTTCTGCTGCCATCTGGCGGCTGAAAGAAACATTACAGCCCAGAAGTCGACACTGGACGTGACAATGAAATGTTGAGTTGAGTTGAGTTTGAGTTGATTTCGAACACGCAAGCAAATGTGTCGAAACAAACTCCAACTTCCTACAAACAAAAACAGGAGTACGTAAAACATGTGACTGTAAAAAAAAAAACAGATATTAAAGTATGCACATATTGTGTGATGATGCAACTACTAACATACAGTAGACATAGATCACATGTTTTCCAAACATTAAGTTGTATTTAGGTGCCCATATTTTGCTATATTTTATAACCGTGTATATATGTATATATATATATATATATATATATATATATATATATATATATATATATATACAAACCCCGT
Organism: Nerophis ophidion; assembly: GCF_033978795.1. Lineage (NCBI taxonomy): Eukaryota > Metazoa > Chordata > Actinopteri > Syngnathiformes > Syngnathidae > Nerophis > Nerophis ophidion. The sequence continues at coordinate 12,872,953 of NC_084611.1, forward strand.
TTCCATATGTGTTAGATGTAAATATAAACGCAATACAATGATTTGCAAATCATTTTCAACCCATATTTAGTTGAATATGCTACAAAGACAACATATTTGATGTTCAAACTGATAAACATTTTTTTTTTTTGTAGCGAATAATCATTAACTTATGAATTTGATGCCAGCAACAGGTGACAAAGAAGTTGGGAAAGGTGGCAATAAATACCGATAAAGTTGAGGAATGCTCATCAAACACTTATTTGGAAGATCCCACAGGTGTGCAGGCTAATTGGGAACAGGTGGGTGCCATGATCGGGTGTAAAAACAGCTTCCCAAAAAATGCTCAGTCTTTGTCAAGAAAGGATGGGGTGAGGTACACCCCTTTGTCCACAACTGCGTGAGCAAATAGTCAAACAGATTAAGAACGACGTTTCTCAAAGTGCAATTGCAAGAATTTTAGGGATTTCAACACCTACGGTCCGTAATATCATCAAAAGGTTCAGAGAATCTAGAGAAATCACTCCACGTAAGCGGCATGGCCGGAAACCAACATTGAATGACCGTGACCTTCGATCCCTCAGACGGCACTGTATCAAAAACCGACATCAATCTCTAAAGGATATCACCACATGGGCTCAGGAACACTTCAGAAAACCACTGTCACTAAATACAGTTGGTCGCTACATCTGTAAGTGCAAGTTAAAGCTCTACTATGCAAAGCGAAAGCCGTTTATCAACAACATCCAGAAACGCCGCCAGCTTCTCTGGGCCCGAGATAATCTAAGATGGACTGATGCAAAGTGGAAAAGAGTTCTGTGACCTCAGATGGCACTGTATCAAAAACCTACATCAATCTCTAAAGGATATCACCACATGGGCTCAGGAGCACTTCAGAAAACCACTGTCACTAAATACAGTTGGTCGCTATATCTGTAAGTGCAAGCTAAAGCTCTACTATGCAAAGCGAAAGCCGTTCATCAACAACATCCAGAAACGCCACCAGCTTCTCTGGGCCCGAGATCATCTAAGATGGACTGATGCAAAATGGAAAAGTGTTCTGTGGTCGGACGAGTCCACATTTCAAATTGTTTTTGGAAATATTCGACATCATGTCATCCGGACCAAAGGGGAAGCGAACCATCCAGACTTTTATCGACGCAAAGTTCAAAAGCCAGCATATGTGATGGTATGGGAGTGCATTAATGCCCAAAGTATGGGTAACTTACACATCTGTGAAGGCACCATTAATGCTGAAAGGTACATACAGGTTTTGGAACAACATATGCTGGCATCTAAGCGCCGTCTTTTTCATGGACGCCCCTGCTTATTTCAGCAAGACAATGCCAAGTCACATTCAGCACGTGTTTCAACACCGTGGCTTCGTAAAAAAACAGTGCGGGTACTTCCCTGGCCGCCTGCAGTCCAGACCTGTTTCCCATCCAAAATGTGTGGCGCATTATGAAGCGTAAAATATGACAGCGGAGACCCCGGACTGTTGAACGACTGAAGCTCTACATAAAACAAGAATGGGAAAGAATTCCACTTTCAAAGCTTCAACAATTAGTTTCCTCACTTCCCAATGTTTATTGAGTGTTGTTAAAAGAAAAGGTGATGTAACACAGTGGTGAACATGCCCTTTCCCAACTACTTTGGCACGTGTTGCAGCCATGAAATTCTAAGTTAATTATTATTTGCAAAAAAAAAAAAAAAGTTTATGAGTTTGGAGTTTGAACATCAAATATCTTGTCTTTGTAGTGCATTCAATTGAATATGGGTTGAAAAGGATTTGCAAATCATTGTATTCTGTTTATATTTACGTCTAACACAATTTCCCAACTCATATAGAAACGGGGTTTGTATATATATATATATATATATATATACATATATAGGTATATGTATATATATATATATATATATATATATATATATATATATATATATATATATATATATATGTATATGGGACGGCGTGGCACAGTGGGAGAGTCCCTGGTTCAATCTCCACCTAGTACCAACCTCGTCACGTCCGTTGTGGTTAGCTGGTTAGCGCCTTGCATGGCAGCTCCCTCCATCAGTGTGTGAATGTGTGTGTGAATGGGTGAATGTGGAAGTAGTGACAAAGCGCTTTGAGTACCTTGAAGGTGGAAAAGTGCTGTACAAGTACAACCCATTTATCATTTATATAAATATATAAACATATCTACACATATACACAAATGATGACATTAATCGTGTACAGCGGAACCTCAATTTGGATTCTTTTATCAAGCCGAATAGGAATGTTTGATTGGTTTATACTACATCGTTGTACATATGCAAATATGCTGCGACATGTGTGAATATACACTTTGTCATATTGTTCCGTTTTTTTCAGGAAATGCTCACAGGAAGTGTTGTAAGATAAAGAGCACCTCCCCACACACACACACACACACACACACACACATACACACACACACACACACACTTGCACATACACACATTTCCATATATATATATATATATATGTATACATATATAAATATATATATGTATATGTATGTATATATGTATATACACACATATATGTATATATATATACACACCTATGTATGTATATATTTATATATATACACACCTCCATGCATATACACACACACATATATATCTATATCACACACACTTGCACATACACACATTTCCATATACAGTATATATATATATATATATACACACATACCCCGCCTTCCGCCCGATTGTAGCTGAGATAGGCGCCAGCGCCCCCCGCGACCCCGAACGGGAATAAGCGGCAGAAAATGGATGGATGGATGGATATATGCGTTTATATATACATATGTACACTTACCTATATTCACACACACACACAGACACACGCAGACCAATTTTGTTTTTTAACACACACACACACACATATATATATATATAGGTGTGGGAAAAATCACAAGACTATTTCAGCTCTACAGAACTGTTTCATGAGGGGTTCCCTCAATCATCAGGATATTGCGCTCTACCACGGTATCGAGCACTATTCTCTGGATAATCCAATCAAGACATATATATATATATATATATATATATATATATATATATATATATATATATATATATATATATGTATGTAAGTATATATATATGTATATATATATATATACATGAATATATATATTTTTTGTATATATATGTATATATACACACAGATAGATAGATAGATAGATGGATGGATAGATTCCTTTATTGATTCCTTCAGGAGAGTTCCCTCAGGAAAAAAAAAATTCATATATATATATATATATATATGAATTATTTTTTTTCCTGAGGGAACTCTCCTGAAAAAAAAAATTCATATATATATATATATATATATATATATATATATATATATATATATATATATATATATATATATATATATATATATATATATATATATATATATATGGGCTTCACGGTAGCAGAGGGGTTAGTGCGTCTGCCTCACAATACGAAGTTCCTGCAGTCCTGGGTTCAAATCCAGGCTCGGGATCTTTCTGTGTGGAGTTTGCATGTTCTCCCCGTGAATGCGTGGGTTCCCTCCGGGTACTCCGGCTTCCTCCCACTTCCAAAGACATGCACCTGGGGATAGGTTGATTGGCAACACTAAATCGGCCCTAGTGTGTGAATGTGAGTGTGAATGTTGTCTGTCTATCTGTGTTGGCCCTGCGATGAGGTGGCGACTTGTCCAGGGTGTACCCTGCCTTCCGCCCGATTGTAGCTGAGATAGGCGCCAGCGCCCCCCGCCACCCCGAAAGGGAATAAGTGGTAGAAAATGGATGGATATATATATATATATATATATATATATATATATATATATATATATATATATATATATATATATAAACCCACACACATACATATACACACATATATATACATACGTACACACACACCTACAGGTATATATACACACACACATAAATGTATATTTATACATACACACACGTATACATATGTACACACATATATACATATATAAATACACATAAATGCACATTTATATACACACATACACAAACACACACATAAATATATATACAAACCCCGTTTCCATATGAATTGGGAAATTGTGTCAGATGTAAATATAAACGGAATACAATGCTTTGCAAATCATTTTCAACCCATATTCAATTGAATGCACTACAAAGACAAGATATTTGATGTTCAAACTGATAAATAAATAAATGATAAATGGGTTGTACTTGTATAGCGCTTTTCTACCTTCAAGGTACTCAAAGCGCTTTGACACTACTTCCACATTTACCCATTCACACACACATTCACACACTGATGGAGGGAGCTGCCATGCAAGGCGCCAACCAGCACCCATCAGGAGCAAGGGTGAAGTGTCTTGCTCAGGACACAACGGACGTGACGAGGTTGGTTCTAGGTGGGATTTGAACCAGTGACCCTCGGGTTGCGCTCGTCCACTCTCCCACTGCGCATTTTTTTTTTGCAAACAGCGTGGCTTCGTAAAAAAAAGAGTGCTAGTACTTTCCTGGCCCGCCTGCAGTCCAGACTTATGTCCTATCAAAAATGTGTGGCGCATTATGAAGCGTAAAATACGACAGCGGAGACCCCGGACTGTTGAACGAAGGAAGCTCTACATAAAACAAGAATGAGAAAGAATTCCACTTTCAAAGCCTCAACAATTAGTTTCCTCAGTTCCCAAACGTTTATTGAGTGTTGTTAAAAGAAAATGTGATGTAACACAGTGGTGAACATGCCCTTTCCCAACTACTTTGGCACGTGTTGCAGCCATGAAATTCTAAGTTAATTATTATTTGCAAAAAAAACAAAGTTTATGAGTTTGAACATCAAATATCTTGTCTTTGTAGTGCATTCAACTGAATATGGGTTGACAATGATTTGCAAATCATTGTATTCCGTTTATATTTACATCTAACACAATTTCCCAACTCATATGGAAACAGGGTTTGTATGTTTTTTACCCACGCTGGTCATGAAGCCAACGAGATTTAAATGATACGAAAAAAATGGACATTCCACACTTAAGTGAAATTCAGAGAAAGTGGGTGTGTCCGTTTGTTTGTGTGTGTTTGTGTGTGTTACTGGAACGTGAAGTTTGTCACTTGTTGCATCAAGCGACAAACTTCAGTGCTGGTTTGTGCGACAGGAAGTACACTCATAAATGAATGTGTATGTGTGGGTGCGTGCGTGTGTGCGTGTGTGTGTGTGTGTGTGTGTGTGTGTGTGTGAGAGAGATATAACACCGTGAAGACGCCTCATGTGTGCAAGTGTGTGAAGAAAGAGGGACATGAAGAGACACAAACGCCGTAAGTTTTCCTCTCATCTCAAACACACAAAGACGCTCATGCTTGTTCAAGGTCAAATGTGTGTGCGTGTGTGTGTGTGTGTGTGTGTGTGTGTGTGTGTTTGTTTCAGTGACAAAAATGCTGTGTTGTGTGGTGAAAAGGGCGCGATGTCACTTATGTGTGATTGTGAGCGGCACACAGTGGTCCTGTTGTGTTGCGTGAATGGACAAACTCACACAGCTGCAACTTTTACCAGCCATGCATCGCTCTTCTGTTCCATTATTGTTGACGGCACGCTCCTGCTGCAACGTGAAGTCATGGACGTGTGGCGCCAAACGCAGAGGGGCAAGTCCAAAGACATGAAGCGCTCACACGTGTGAAGGCATTTGTACTGTGGGACTGGTTTGAGGCTTGGAAAAAAACCTCAAGCAACATAAGCACTTGTTACTACACACAAAACTGTCTCCAGCACAGTGTTCCTTAACTGTAGGGCCGTTAGCGCCCCCTGGGGGTCCGCCTAAACGTTTGTGTTTCTCAGTCGTGTTCCTTACTCAGTTGTAATACACTTTTCCACCACTTGTGGCAGTAGCGACAATATCGAAAAAAACACAAGAAGTCTGGAGCTGAAGCGCAAAAATTATGACCAAAGCGATGATGTTATATTTTCATTCAAACTTTATTTTTATTTTCATGAAACATAGTCATCAATAATTTATTGTATTCACTTTTGTCATAACTTGGCTTGGACATGGATTGTTTCTTCGATGCAGATGAGGATCAACACGAGCGAGGCGTGGACGTGAGTACATAGTTGTTTATTTAAAACTATGATAAAAAATAAACAAACTAAGGGCGCTCACAAGGAGGTACAGACACTTGGCTATGAACAAACAAAAGACTAGCATAAATGCAAAACTACAAACATGAAACAAAAACAGCACAATGGCGTGACTATATACAAACAAAACAAAACTAGCACCGTGGCATAAATACAAAAACTTAAACGGCATGGAACTATGGATAAGGACATGAAGGAGGTGCAGCATGGGTAGGGTGCGTGCGCATGTGTGAATGAACAGAAAGAAAATTACTTAAATACTGGCTGTGGTAAATCAGGAACAGGTGTGGGACTGAGGGCAGGGGCGTGACAAGGTGGGAACTAATGCGTTGGCATGGAAACGAACAAAACCAGGAAGTGAAAAACGTGACTGAATGTCCAAAAACTAAACATAGCATGACCAAAACCGAAATATATCTTACAGGCGTGACAACTTTAGCACGACATAAATGCACAAAAAGGTACTTTTCGTCATTTATGTATGCACCTGACATAAGCCTAAGGTTTACGTGTTAAATTAAAACAAGTATTTGTGACTTAAAACATGACTTTCATGTTGCTACACTTAATTACCGGATACAATTAAAATCAAAATGACTGATTTAGGGTTCCCACTGTAGTGGAAAAGTTGGGCCCCATTGTCAAAAAGTTTGAGAAAACCTGTACTAGTTGTCCGTTCCGGCCTTTCAAATTGAACGTAATTTCGCCTTGCAGAGCGGAGAGCTTCTCCGAGATGTTACCCAGGTTGTGATTTTGTTCAGAGACCACACCAGTCTTCAGAGTACCTGCCGCACTCATCGATGCGCCAGGGCAAGACAGGTGTCCTGTGGTCCGGACTCCATAAAGGTCCATGTCTTCAACGTCCTAGACTGGAAGAACCCCACCCCCACACACACACACACTTCTCCCGATAGTCCAATGCCTGTCAAGCGACAAATTGAAGCATCTTGTCAATTTCGTCGGGAGGCCAGTTGATCAATTCCGTGCAAAAATAAGCCCCAAGAAAGTTAAGACGTGGCGAAGAAGCAAAAGCGGGAGAGTAAAGAGAGAGGGAAGGGAAGTGTACGCCTTCGGTGAGGGCCAGAGAGAAAAATAAAGGAAATTACAAGTCTGCTGACTTTTACCTTTTAGCTTTTGTTAATGTGATCATTTGCTTTGTGAAATTGCCATTTAAAAAAAAATCTGTTTGATGAAATGCAAAAGTGTATTTAAAAGTAACTTTAATAACTCTGTTTTTGTTTACAAACACAAGCAGGACAGCAATAAGTAAGTCTGACTGGTGCCAGGGAGCGGAACAAAAAACTTAACATTTTGTGGACAGGCGCCTAGAATAGAAGCGCACATAGGACAACACTTCCTCCCAGTACTTTGTTTTTTGTTTTTCCATGAAATTGAAACGTTTTTGCTTTCATTCTTTGAATGACAAACACGCCACAAATAATTACATACAGAACTGAAGCTGTGAGCGGCATTGAAAATTAAATAAAATAAAATAAAATTAAATTAAATTAAATTAAATTAAATTAAATTAAATCAAAATTTATTAAATTAAATCAAAGTAAATTTAAATCAAATTAAAATAAATTAAATTAAACTTAATTAGATTAAATTAAACTATACTTAAATGAAATTTAATTACATTAAATTAAATCAAATAAAATTAGACTAAATCAAATTAAACTTAACGTAAATTAAATTAAATTAAATAAAACTCAAATTAAAATACATTAAAATAAACTAAACATAAATGAAACTGAATTACGTTAAATAAAATAAATCAGATTAAATCAAATCAAATAAAAGTAATTCATTAAATTTAAATACAATTTAGTTTAATTAGATTAGATTAAATCAAATTAAACTAAATTAAATTAAATTAAATCAAGTTAAATAAAATTATACTAAACTTAAATAAAATTAAATCAAACAACATCAACTGAAATTAAATTAAATCAAATCACATCAACCTAAATTAAACTAAACTCAAATTAAATCAAATTAAATTAAATTACACTAAATTAATTCAAATCAAATCAACACAAATCAAATTAAATTAAACATAAAATAATTTAAATCAAATTAAATTAACTTAAATTAAATACAATTTAATTAAATCAAACCAAATCGAATTACATCAACTCATCCATCCATCCATCCATCATCTTCCGCTTATCCGAGGTCGGGTCGCGGGGGCAACAGCCTAAGCAGGGAAGCCCAGACTTCCCTCTCCCCAGCCACTTCGTCTAGCTCTTCCCGGGGGATCCCGAGGCGTTCCCAGGCCAGCCGGGAGACATAGTCTTCCCAACGTGTCCTGGGTCTTCCCCGTGGCCTCCTACCGGTTGGACGTGCCCTAAACACCTCCCTAGGGAGGCGTTCGGGTAGCATCCTGACCAGATGCCCGAACCACCTCATCTGGCTTCTCTCGATGTGGAGGAGCAGCGGCTTTACTTTGAGTTCCTCCCGGATGGCAGAGCTTCTCACCCTATCTCTAAGGGAGAGCCCCGCCACACGGCGGAGGAAACTCATTTCGGCCGCTTGTACCCGTGATCTTATCCTTTCGGTCATGACCCAAAGCTCATGACCATAGGTGAGGATGGGAACGTAGATCGACCGGTAAATTGAGAGCTTTGCCTTCCGGCTCAGCTCCTTCTTCACCACAACAGATCGGTACAACGTCCGCATTACTGAAGACGCCGCACCGATCCGCCTGTCGATCTCACGATCCACTCTTCCCTCACTCGTGAACAAGACTCCTAGGTACTTGAACTCCTCCACTAAATTAAATTAGATTAAATTAAATGAAGCCACTTCAGACCGTCATGATCATTCGTAACAATTAGGATCCAGATCTGAACCTGTGAAACCTGGTTGTTAAGGTTTTTTTTTGCTTTTTTGGCGAAAGCATCGGATCAAAGTTTGGCGCCATGCCACGCCCACATCCTGACATTTGCAAAACATTTTTTGCATTTTATCATCACCCATCAGCTTAGTATCCGTCTATGATCACCTAAAGTACGAATCCAACAGTTCAATTAGTAATGGCGTGGGCGTGGGGCAGTGTTCGCGGCTAGGCTCCGCCCACTCCGGGTGAGTACAAACAGCCACCAGCCACCGGGCACTTCAGGGTGTTGTCATCATCATTGCTACCAAATTAAATCAACATCTGGATTTGTGGAGCCGAGTTATTAACGTTTCGTGTTTTGTGGCGTTCCAACGGCGCAATGTTTGGCACCAGGCCACGCCCACATGTTATGACGCAGGAATTTTTTTTCCAAAAAATGATCATAGGGTGGGGAACCTATGGCTCGCGAGCCAGATGTGGCTCTTTTGATGACTGCATCTGGCTCTCGGATAAATCTGAGCTGACGTTGCTTAACACGATAAGTAATGAATAATTCCACTTGTAATAACAGTGTTAAAAATAACGTTCAAAATATAAATATTCTCATGCATTTTTAATCCATCCATCCGTTTTCTACCGCACCTGTTCAAGAAGTTGCGTTAAAGGTAAGAAGTTTTTTATTTATTATTGGTTAGTGTGGGGCTTGCCCTCCTGGGGGTTCTTCAGACCCCCAAGCACCGACATGAGAGCCTGTTTCACGGTTACAATATTGTTTAGTTTTTTTCAATAAGTCTCTCAGTTGCTTTCCAGCAATTGTCTTTTTCTCTTTCGTTCTCGCTCGCGCTCTGGCTCCAGCCCCAGCCCCAAGCCCGTCTCTCCTCCTGGTTGCTGCTTATAACAGAGCGACAGATGATTAGATAACAAGGCCCAGGTGGGCCGTCTACACACCTGTCGCTGATTTCAAGGCCGATCGTGTCACACCCCGCTTCGCTGCAGGCCCGCAGGCCACGCCCCCTCCACATTTAGCTTCAGAATAACATAATAAGAGACCTATCATACTCTAGAAATGTTGGTCTTACTTAAAAATGCACGCGTTTAGTTGTGTTCAGTGTTAAAAACATATTATATGGCTCTTAATTTGGCTTCTTGGCTCTTTCAGTCAAAAAGGTTCCCGACCCCTGGCCTATAGTATCTGTCATTTAAACCGCAACACATTTGGCCAAAGTCCTTAGAGGGAGTTTATTAATGTTCGACGCACTTTTATTTGGCTGAAAAATGTAAGACAAATTTTATTGCAGTTCAATCGACAGAATTTTACCGTAAAATTAATAGTGTTGTTGTTTTTCAATTTACGGTAATACACTGTCCCAAAAAAATGTCGATTTTACAATAAAAAACTTGCAGTTCAGTCGCCAGAATTTTACTGTAAAATTAATAGTGTTGTTGTTTTTCAATTTACAGTAATACACTGTCAATAAAAATGTCGATTTTACAATAAAAAACTTGCAGTTCAGTCGCCAGAGTTTTACTGTAAAATTAATAGTGTTGTTGTTTTTCAATTTACAGTAATACACTGTCAAAAAAAAATGTCGATTTTACAATAAAAAACTTGCAGTTCAGTCGCCAGAGTTTTACTGTAAAATTAATAGTGTTGTTGTTTTTCAATTTACAGTAATACACTGTCAATAAAAATGTCGATTTTACAATAAAAAACTTGCAGTTCAGTCGCCAGAGTTTTACTGTAAAATTAATAGTGTTGTTGTTTTTCAATTTACAGTAATACACTGTCAAAAAAAAATGTCGATTTTACAATAAAAAACTTGCAGTTCAGTCGCCAGAGTTTTACCGTAAAATTAAAAGTGTTGTTGTTTTTAAATCTACAGTACTATACTGTAAAAAAAAAAAATCTGTATATTCTACAATAAAAAACTGCATAATTTTACCATGTAAAAAGTGCTCGAGTTTTTTAATTTACAGTATTGCACTGTATTAAAAAAAACAACCATTGATTTTACGGTAAAAAATTTCCAGCTCAGTCGCCAGGATTTTGCCGTAAAAATACAATTGGTACCGTTTTTAAATTTACAGTAAAATACTGTGAAAACAGATTGGGAGATTTAACCAGAATTTTACGATAAAAAAAAAAAGTGGTACGTTTTTTAAATTTACAGTAACACACTGTAAATACACAAGTGCAGATTTTACAGTAAAAACTGGCAGCTCAGTTGTAATAGTTTTTACCGTAAAAATAACTTTTGTAAAGTTTTTCAATTTACAGTAATGCACGGTAAAATGTATCTTTTTTTTTTATATATTAAATTTTACACATACATAGCTAAAGCTGTGGGCGGCGAAATTATAAAATAAAATAAAATTTTATTTTTTTAAATTTAATTTAATATGATTAAATGTAATTAAATTGAATTGAATTAAATAAAATTAAGTAAAATTTAATATAAAAAAATACAATTAAATTTTATGGTTTAAAAAAAAGTGGTACTGTTTTCAAATTTACAGTAACGCACCGTAAACACACGAGTGTAGATTTTACAGTGAAGACTGCCAGCTCAGTTGTTATAGTTTTTACTGTAAAAATAACAATGGTAACGTTTTTCAATTGACAGCAATGCATAGTAAAATTTATCTTCTTTTTTTTTTACGGTAAAAAAAATTCTAAATAAAAGCACTGTTAATATTACACACACTTAACTAAATTAAAATAACATAAAATTAAATTAAATTAAATTTCACGGTAAAAAAAAAGTGGTACTGTTTTTAAATTTACAGTAATGCCCTGTAGACACAAAAGTGTAGATTTTACATTAAAAACTGGCAGCTCAGTTGTGATAGTTTTTACCGTAAAAATAACAGTGATAACGTTTTTCAATTTACAGTAATGTAAAATAAAATGTATCTGTTTTTTTTGATAGTAAAAAAATTTCAGAATAAAAGCATCGTCAATTTTACATACACAGAACTAAAGCTGCGAGGATATAAAATAAAATGAAATTTAAATGATTTTAATTAAATTTAATTTAATATAATTAAATGTAATTAAATTGTATTGAATAAAATGAAATGAAATGAAATTAAATCAAAATAAATAATATTTAATTTTACAGTTAAAAAAAAGTGGTACTTTTTTCAAATTTACAGTAAACACAAGTGTAGATTTTACAGTAAAAAAACTGGCAGCTCAGTTGCCAAAGTTTTTACCATAAAAATAACAGTGGGTAACGTTTTCTAATTTACAGTAATGCACGGTAAAATCGATCTGTTTTCACAATAAAAGCACCGCCAATTTTACAGTAAAATGACTGAACTGCCAGTTTTGCAGTTCAAATTTTGAGATTTTATTGCACAATTAAAAACTTGGCAGCTCTTAAAAATGCTTCCTGGCCTGACGACCCTCGTTCCGCCCCCGCAGACTCCAAGTGGTTCGGCAGCCTGGTCAACCTCTCCTTTCGCCGCCAGTCCGCCAGACGGGAGTCGGCCCCGGTGCACCATGGGACTCTGGCCGGGTCAGCTGACGACATGGAGTCCGGCCCCCAGCGCCAAGGCTACGCCCGCTCCAGTGATATGTACACGCATGTGGGCACCGTGCCGCGTGGCGACAGGCGGTCCAGGAGCAGTCAGGAGACTGTGGAGACCAGGGCCGAGACCATGGAGGACCGGGAGAAGGAGGGGGCAAGCGGCTGGGCGAGGGCGAGGGAACACGTGCGAGACTCCCCCCTGCTCAGCGCTCTGTCTGGCCTCAGCCTCCACAGTCCGGACCCGCCTCCGAGGGCGCCTGCAGCCACCCGGCCGCTGCCCGCTACGCCTTCACCTTTGACCCCTGACAGCAGCGACCCTCGTTGGAGCCAGGATGCCGAGGGCCCCCTCCTTGCGGCCCCGTCCACTGTGACCATGGCCGCCCCAAGAAGTCCCGCTTTGGACGTGTACGTGCCCATGGACCCCATCAGTGAAGACCACCACGGACACGTGCACAACCGAGGGCTCACGTGCACGCGGGAGACCTTAAAGGAAGAGGAAGACATGCACAGGTGACAACTTCTCCTTTTCTTCTTCTTCTTTTTCTTCTTCTTCTTCTTCTTTTTATTTTTCTTCTTGTTATTGTTAATATTATTATTATTATTTTTGTTAATATTATTATCAGCATGATTTTTATTATTATCAGTGTTATTATTGTTGATATTATTATTATTATTATCAGCATTATTGTTGTTATCATTATCATTTTTATTAGTGTTATCATCATCATGATACATTTTTATTTTTCAAATTATTATCATTAATAATATCATAATCGTCATTAGTATTATTATTATTACTGTCATTATTACTATTACTCTTATCATTATTATCATTATTATTATTATTATTGTTAATATTATCAGCATTACTATTATCATTGTCATTATTATTATTATCATCAGTATTATTATTATAGTTATTAGTATTATTGATATTGTTATTAGCTGTATTATAATTAGCATCATAACAATTATTGTTACTATTATCATGATTATTGTTATCACTTTTATTGTTATCATCATCATTATTTTTGTTGTTGTTAAAATTATGAACATTACTTATATCATAATTATTATTATTTTATTTCTGTGTTTTTTATTGTTTTTCTTAATATTATTATTATTTATATAATTATTATCATCATTGTCGTTCATATTTTAGTATAATTATTATTATCATTATTAGTATGATTATTATTATTGGTATTAGATTATTTTTACTATTGATAATGTTATTATCTTTTTTAATATTATCCTTATTTTTATTATTAACAATATTAAATATTTGTAATATAATTTTCATTATTCATTGTTTTATTATTTTTAGTATTATTATCCTTTTTATTATAATGATAATAATATTTTATAATAATAACATAATATTTTATAATACTATTTATTATTATTACTGTTATTGTTATGATAATTATCATTATCATTAATAATAATAATAAATAATATTATACTATTGTCATACAGTCTCTTAGCAGTAAACTACATCAACTGAGCACCGTAACCTGTCATTTTATTTTATAATAAAAAGTTTGGTTTCCAAATATTAATTATGATGCAAACTATCCATCCATCCATTTTCAACCGCTTATTTCCTTCTGGGGTCGCGGGGGGCGCTGGCGCCTATCTCAGCTACAATCTAACTGAAGCTAAAACTGAAGAAATACAATATAAACAATAATAATAACTAAATAAAATTATGCATGGAAATAATCCAAATCAATCAATCAATATATAAATATGTGTTTACATTTTTAATAAATCCAAAATTTAAAGCCCCAAATAAATACGTCATATTAAATTGGCCAGTGCGCACGCGCAGTGGCATCCTGCCGGACCTCGGTCCAGGCGGTCATCATGAAGACGATAAGTTAAAGAAGAAGACATAAGAAGAAAATGAGTTAAAAAGAGGACAGAAGACGAGGATGAGAGCCGCTAGATGCGTTCAGACATGAGCCGCGTCCAACCGGAGACACAAATTCGGTGAGAAAGACACTTTTCTCAGCTCCTTTTGCACCAAACTTGTGCTCTGACCCCTGAGACTACTTACTAGTTGCCTAAGCTAGCTCGGTGTTAGCATGTTGCGTTTGTCCTTCAGCCCGGACAAAAACATCATTTTAGTTGCCACAGAAGTCTTGAAAGGACTTAAGACTCAAGTTTGAAGCGTTTCAAATCTTGTGCGAGCGTCATTAACGTGTCATTTAGACGTCATTAGCAGTTTGACAGCGCATGCGCAGACGTGGTGTTCATCCTAAGACACTTTATTAACATCGTTAAACTTCATTAAAAGTGACATTTCCGCTTATTAACATCGTTCAACTTCATTAATGTGACATTTCCGCTAATTAGTCGCCATTAAAATCATGCTGACGTCACTTTACTCATTCAAAGTTCACATCTGCTTTGGGTGTCACGGGAGTTCTCAGCCACAGCTGTGTGTGTGTATGTGTGTGTGTGTGTGTGTGTGTGTGTGTGTGTGTGTGTGTGTGTGTGTGTGTGTGTGTGTGTGTGCGCGCGCACTGCAAAATATGATGCTGCTTTGGGGACAGCTTGTTGGACAACCACTTCCTGTTGACCACCAGATGTTCTTCCGAGTAGGTCAAAGGTCGATCATGTGCGATACAAGCAGTCCTGCTGCGTGTTTACTTGTGTGTGATATCATGTGCGAGACAAGCAGTCTTGCAACGTGTTTACTTGTGTGTGATATCATGTGCGATACAAGGAGTCCTGCGGCGTGTTTGCTCGTGTGTGATATCATGTGTTATACAAGCAGTCCTGCAACGTGTTTACTTGTGTGTGTGATATCATGTGCGATACAAGCAGCTTTGCAACATGTTTACTTGTGTGTGTGATATCATGTGCGATACAAGCAGTCCTGCAACGTGTTTACTTGTGTGTGTGATATCATGTGCGATAAAAGCAGTCCTGCGGCGTGTTTGCTTTTGTGTGATATCATGTGCGATACAAGCAGTCCTGCAACGTGTTTACTTGTGTGTGTGATATCATGTGCGATACAAGCAGTCCTGCGGCGTGTTTGCTTTTGTGTGATATCATGTGCGATACAAGCAGTCCTGCGGCGTATTTGCTTGTGTGTGATATCCTGTGTTATACAAGCAGTCCTGCAACGTGCTTACTTGTGTGTGTGACATCATGTGCGATACAAGCAGTCCTGCGGCGTATTTGCTTGTGTGTGATATCCTGTGTTTTACAATCAGTCCTGCAACGTGCTTACTTGTGTGTGTGATATAATGTGCGATACAAGCAGCTTTGCACCGTGTTTACTTGTGTGTGTGAGATATCATGTGCGATACAAGCAGTCCTGTGGCGTGTTTGCTCGTGTGTGATGTCATGTACGATACAAGCAGTCCTGCGGCGTGTTTGCTTTTGTGTGATATCATGTGCGATACAAGCAGTCCTGCGGCGTATTTGCTTGTGTGTGATATCCTGTGTTATACAAGCAGTCCTGCAACGTGTTTACTTGTGTGTGTGATATAATGTGCGATACAAGCAGCTTTGCAACATGTTTACTTGTGTGTGTGATATCATGTGCGATACAAGGAGTCCTGCGGCGTTTTTGCTCGTGTTTGATATCATGTGCGATACAAGCAGTCCTGCGGTGTATTTGCTTGTGTGTGATATCCTGTGTTTTACAATCAGTCCTGCAACATGTTTACTTGAGTGTGTGATATCATGTGCGATACAAGCAGCTTTTCAACATGTTTACTTGTGTGTGTGATATCATGTGCGATACAAGCAGTCCTGCGGCGTGTTTGCTTTTGTGTGATATCATGTGCGATACAAGCAGTCCTGCGGCATTTTTGCTCGTGTGTGATTTGATGTGCGCTACAAGCAGTAATGCAACATGTTTACTTGTGTGTGTGTGTAATGTCATGTGCGATACAAGCAGTCCTGCGGCGTGTTTGCTTTTGTGTGATATCATGTGCGATACAAGCAGTCCTGCGGTGTATTTGCTTGTGTGTGATATCCTGTGTTTTACAATCAGTCCTGCAACATTTTTACTTGTGTGTGTGATATAATGTGCGATACAAGCAGCTTTGCAACATGTTTACTTGTGTGTGTGATATCATGTGCGATACAAGCAGTCCTGTGGCGTGTCTGCTCGTGTGTGATGTCATGTACGATACAAGCAGTCCTGTGGCATTTTTGCTCGTGTGTGATGTGATGTGCGATACAAGCAGTAATGCAACATGTTTACTTGTGTGTGTGATGTCATGTGCGATACAAGCAGTCATGCAACGTGTTTACTTGGGTGTGTGTTATCATGTGCGATACAAGCAGTCCTGCGAACGTAATTACTTGTGTGTGTGACATCATGTGCGATACAAGCAGTCCTGCAACATGTTTACTTGTGTGTGTGATATCATGTGCGATACAAGCAGTCCTGCAAACGCGTTTACTTGTGTGTGTGATGTCATGTGCGATACAAGCAGTCCCACTGCGTGTTTACTTGCGTATGACGTCGATGAAGGGTCGCCCAACACTGCTACTTCATGCTAACGCTAGCGGTGACTGTAAGTTGAACACAGAGTGTTGAGAAAAATGCCCCAAATCTTCGCCGACACAAGGTAAAAAAGATTTTTCTTTTTTCGTTTTTTAATTGTAGCAACATGGTTATTAACGTTTTTGAGAGCACCAAAGGGACTTTTGTGTGTGTGTGTGCATTGACTGTAAAGCTTGCTATCTATCTATCATATCTATCTTATCTATCTTATCTATCTATCTATCTATCTATCTATCTATCTATCTATCTATCTATCTATCTATCTATCTATCTATCTATCTATCTATCTATCTATCTATCTATCTGTCTATCTGTCTATCTATTTATCCATCCATCCATCCATCCAT
This sequence comes from Nerophis ophidion, assembly GCF_033978795.1. Taxonomy (NCBI): domain Eukaryota; kingdom Metazoa; phylum Chordata; class Actinopteri; order Syngnathiformes; family Syngnathidae; genus Nerophis; species Nerophis ophidion. The sequence continues at coordinate 12,890,344 of NC_084611.1, forward strand.
CCATCCATCCATACATACATACATACATACATACGTACTGTACATATGTACGTGTGTGTGTATGTATAAATGTATGCAGTGTTTGCGTTAATGCGATTTTTTGTGTCTTTTTATACATTGAAATCAGAAAGAACGCGCGATTCCAAGACCGCAGAATTATTTTTTTTTTCACCGCCCAGTTTGCTTGTTTTTTTGTTATTTTTTTTTATCGATCATTGCTTTCCGTCGGTGTTTTGTTTTGTTTATATTTGCCAGGTCAAATTTCCGTCCCCGTTTATTGCTTTTTTATTAGTCGTAAACTAAGGTGAGTGTAAAGTCAACCTTTTTAACTTCATCCTGTGCCATGTCTCCAGTAAATTACTCGTTTTAGTCTTTGTGAGTCCATGGAAACTTCACTTTTGTCTCCCGCTGCATCGACAACGTTCGAGGATGAAGACATTGGCTTCAAGCTAACCAGCACCCGACCTGACTCCTCCACCCAAAAAACATACTTTTCAGGGTCAACAAACGGGGCAGATATGTGCCTTTTGGATTGTTCAAGTGTCGCTCGCATCTCTGACATAACCGTCATTGTTTACTAGGGGTGTAACGGTACACAACAATTTCGGTTCGTTACGTACCTCGGTTTAGAGGTCACGGTTCGGTTCATTTTCGGTACAGTAAGAAAACAACAAAATATTAATTTTTGGGTTATTTATTTACCAAATTTGTAAACAATGGCTTTATCCTTTTAACATTGGGTCACCATAATAATCCTAACCACGTTAATCCACATTAAACGGCCTCAAGTTGTTGCTTTGATTAAATCAATCAATCAATCAATGTTTACTTATATAGCCCTAAATCACTAGTGTCTCAAAGGGCTGCACAAACCACCACGACATCCTCGGTAGGAAAACTCACACCCAGTGGGACATTGGTGACAATAATGACCCAGTGGGACGTCGGTGACAATGATGACTATGAGAACCTTAGAGAGGAGGAAAGCAATGGATGTCGAGCGGGTCTAACATGATACTGTGAAAGTTCAATCCACAATGGATACAACACAGTCGCGAGAGTCCAGTCCAAAGAGGATCCAAGACACAGCAGCGAGAGTCCCGTTCACAGCGGAGCCAGCAGGAAACCCTCCCAAGCGTAGGCGGACCAGCAGCGCAGAGATGTCCCCAGCCGATACACAGGCGAGCAGTACATGGCCACCGGATCGGACCGGACCCCCTCCACACGGGAGAGTGGGACATAGAAGAAAAAGAAAAGAAACGGCAGATCAACTGGTCTAAAAAGGGAGTCTATTTAAAGGCTAGAGTATACAAATGAGTTTTAAGGTGAGACTTAAATACTTCTACTGAGGGGGCATCGCGAACTGTTACCGGGAGGGCATTCCAGAGTACTGGAGCCCGAACGGAAAATGCTCTATAGCCCGCAGACTTTTTTTGGGCTTTGGGAATCACTAATAAGCCGGAGTCCTTTGAACGCAGATTTCTTGCCGGGACATATGGTACAATACAATCGGCAAGATAAGATGGAGCTAGACCGTGTAGTATTTTATACGTAAGTAGTAAAACCTTAAAGTCACATCTTAAGTGCACAGGAAGCCAGTGCAGGTGAGCCAGTACAGGCGTAATGTGATCAAACTTTCTTGTTCTTGTCAAAAGTCTAGCAGCCGCATTTTGTACCAACTGTAATCTTTTAATGCTAGACATGGGGAGACCCGAAAATAATACGTTACAGTAGTCGAGGCGAGACGTAACAAACGCATGGATAATGATCTCAGCGTCTTTAGTGGACAGAATGGAGCGAATTTTGGCGATATTACGGAGATGAAAGAAGGTCGTTTTAGTAACGCTTTTAATGTGTGCCTCAAAGGAGAGAGTTGGGTCGAAGATAACACCCAGATTCTTTACCGTGTCGCCTTGTTTAATTGTTTGGTTGTCAAATGTTAGAGTTGTATTATTAAATAGAGTTCGGTGTCTAGCAGGACCGATAATCAGCATTTCCGTTTTTTTGGCGTTGAGTTGCAAAAAGTTAGCGGACATCCATTGTTTAATTTCATTAAGACACGCCTCCAGCTGACTACAATCCGGCGTGTTGGTCAGCTTTAGGGGCATGTAGAGTTGGGTGTCATCAGCATAACAGTGAAAGCTAATACCGTATTTGCGTATGATGTCACCTAGCGGCAGCATGTAGATGCTGAAGAGTGCAGGGCCAAGGACCGAACCCTGGGGAACTCCACACGTTACCTTAACGTAGTCCGAGGTCACATTGTTATGGGAGACACACTGCATCCTATCAGTAAGATAAGAGTTAAACCAAGACAGGGCTAAGTCTGACATACCAATTCGTGTTTTGATACGTTCTAATAAAATATTATGATCGACGGTATCGAAAGCAGCGCTAAGATCGAGGAGCAGCAACATAGATGACGCATCAGAATCCATCGTTAGCAATAGATCATTAGTCATTTTTGCGAGGGCTGTCTCCGTGGAGTGATTTGCCCTGAAACCGGATTGAAAGGTTTCACATAGATTGTTAGACGCTAAGTGTTCATTTAACTGCTCCGCAACAATTTTTTCAAGGATTTTTGAAATAAAGGGAAGGTGAGACACCGGTCGGTAGTTTACCATGAGGTCAGGATCGAGGTTAGGTCTTTTAAGAAGAGGATGAATAACCGCTTTTTTGAATGCTAGGGGAACAGTGCCCGAGGAGAGTGATAAGTTTATAATATTTAGCACTGATGGACCTAATAATACAAAGAGCTCCTTGATCAGTTTCCCAGGAAGAGGGTCAAGTAAACATGTTGTCTGTTTTATTCCATTTACACGTTGTAACAATTCCTCTAATGTTATTTCCTCAAAACGAGAGAAACTATTTTGGAGGGCAGTATCCGCCGTATATACAATCGTGTCAGTGTTAATAGAACCCCGTTGTAGCTGGGACGCATTGTCTTTAATCTCCTTTCTAATGACTTCAATTTTCTTACTAAAGAATTGCATAAAGTCATCAGCTGAGTGGGTTGAGCTACTGGAAGGAGTCCCTTGTTGGGTTAGCGATGCTACCGTACTAAACAAAAATTTAGGATCGTTTTTATTACGGTGGATGAGATTTGAGTAATATTTAGCTTTAGCTAAGGTAAGCATGCGTTTATAAGTTATTAAACCATCACTCCATGCTTGATGGTGCACCTCAAGTTTAGTCGTGCGCCATTTGCGTTCCAGCTTTCTACATAATAATTTCTGAGCTCTAGTGTCTTCTGTAAACCACGGGGTGCGCTTTTTTGGAGCCTTTTTTAACTTTAGCGGTGCTATGTTATCAATGGTTTCGCGCAGGGCGTCGTTAAAGTTGTTAGTGAGGTTATCAATAGAGCCCACATACTTTGGGAATGGTGCCATTACCGAGGGCAGTAGGTCAGCAAGAGTTGTCGTTGTGGCTGTATTAATGTTGCGGCTGCTATAGCAGTTATTATTATTATTAGTTTGACGAACATGCGTCTGAACCTCGAATTTTATAAGGTAATGATCAGACAATACTTTAGTATACGGGAGTATCGTAACTTTGGAAACGTTGATGCCCATGACAAGCACTAGGTCTATCGTATTACCGTTGCGATGCGTGGGTTCATTTATTATTTGTGTGAGACCACAGCTATCAATTACAGTCTGGAGCGCTACGCACGGTGGGTCCGATGGGGTATTCATATGGATATTAAAGTCCCCCATTATGATTATATTATCGGCGTGTGTCACTAGATCAGCAACGAACTCTGAGAATTCATTAATAAAGTCCGAATAGGGCCCTGGGGGGCGGTAGATAACAGCCAGGTGTAGAGGCAGCGGTGTGACAGACCTCATAGTAAGCACCTCAAACGATTTATATTTATTATTTATGTTAGGACTAAGGTTAAAGTTTTCGTTGTATATTAGTGCAACCCCCCCACCCCTTTTGAGCGGACGGGCAATATGCGCATGTGTAAAGTTAGGAGGACATGCCTCATTTAGCGCAAAAAAGTCGTTTGGTTTAAGCCAGGTTTCGCTGAGACCGATGACGTTAAGATTGTTGTCTCTGATAATATCATTAACTAACAACGTTTTAGGAGACAATGATCTTATGTTTAAAAAACCTATATTATAGGTAGTGGGCTGTTTTAGGGAGTTTTTGATCAAATTATCCGTAGTAGCAATATTAATAATGTTGTGTTTATTATGCCCAGTGCATTTAGTATAGTTACGACCATATCTAGGAATTGATACGACAGGAATTTTCCGATTGTTTGATTGTTGCTTTGATAAACTGCACGCATCATGGTTAGCCACCTCAGTAACGGGGATTTTCCGATTGTTTGTTTGTTGCTTTGATAAACTGCACGCATCATAGTTAGCCACCTCAGTAAAACACATGTCCAACTCTGAAACACTCAAAGCAGAAAAAACTTGTTCTAATTTAACTGACTCCTTACCCAGACCAGTAGTCTCGCATTTTCCATCTAAATCCGTCTTCGGGATGGAGGAAAGTGGTGTTCTGTGGGGATTAGCCTTCTGCTTTGTTTTTAGCCCCGCTCGGCATCCGCGTTTCCGATCACACCGCTGGCGTCTGCTCCGTAGACGGCCCCCGCTGCTACTAGACTCCCCTGCTTCACAGGCCGCTGGATGTAGCCGCCGATGTATTCCCGTGCTAGTTAGCAAGTCTAGCACGCAAGTGTCTATCGGTCCAAAACGGCCCGATGTGTCCACATCCAGAAGTGTCTGGCGGTCGTACGTGATCACGGAGTGACCACGATGTGAGCCAGCCATTAAGTTTGTGGAATTGTCCGGTATTTCTGCCAAATGTTCCATCTTTAGCAGGAGCTCCTCGAGTGCGCAGCCCGTCCGGGCGCCGCCATCTTGGAATCAATAAATAAAATGACAAAACCTTTCTTCTACATATAAAAAGTGCAACATTAAACAGTTTCAAGTCAGCTGATCATGCTTAATTTATTACAGCATTTGGGAAGCCTGGAGTTGACTTTTATTATACACACACACGCACACACACACACACACACACACACACACACACACACACACACACACACACACACACACACACACACACACACACATGCAAGCACACACACAGCAAAATGAGCTAACGTAACGCTAAAAGCTAATTAGCCTTCACCTCAACCCAGAACTATGAGAGAGCTGAGCTGCAGTTTAAGTTTCTAGAAGTTCAACGGGCTTATAGTGATGTTTGTAATAGTTGTGACTTGGAAGTGTTTTTTATAATTTGGGGAGTGTACGATGTCAGCTGCTCACCTTCTAAACACATATCTGCTCATCTCGATGCCGGAGCACTGACTCCATGCTTTCTGAATACGCACTGCTGATTGGCTGTTACATCGCTTCTGAATACGCACTGCTGATTGGCTGTTACATCACTCTGAATACGCACTGTTGATTGGCTTTGTATGTAACCAATCAGATGGTTGTGTGGACGGGACAATGCTGGGTGCTCACTGCTCAGACAGAGGCAGCTGCAGAGCAGCTTGTTAAGACTTTAGATTACAAACTTGTTCGATACACCCTTGTAATAATAATAATAATAATGGATTAGATTTATATCGCACTTTTCTATTGTTATATACTCAAAGCGCTCACAGAGAAGTGGGAACCCATTATTCATTCACACCTGGTGGTGGTAAGCTACATCAGTAGCCACAGCTGCCCTGGGGTAGACTGACTGAAGCGTGGCTGCCAATTTGCGCCTACGGCCCCTCCGACCACCACCAATCATTCATTCATCATTCATTCACCGGTGTGAGCGGCACCGGGGGGAAAGGGTGAAGTGTCCTGCCCAAGGACACAACGGCAGCGACTTTGATGTCCATAGGTGGGAAGCGAACCTGCAACCCTCAGGTTTCTGGCACGGCCGCTCTACCCACTACGCCATGCCGAACCGAAACCCCCGTACCGAAATGGTTCAATACAAATACACGTACCGTTACACCCCTATTGTTTACTGAAGCAGAGATGCTGCGCATGCGTCGCCAAGTTCTGCTTTTTATCGATAGACTTATCAGATCTAATTTTTTATTATCTATAGCGGGGGAGTCAAAAGTGTGGCCCGGAGGCCATCTGCGGCCCGCAGCTAATGATTTAAAAGCCCACGGCAAATTCGAAAAATACTTTTAAAATAAACAAAAACATAACAAAAGTGGAATAAAACAACTTACAGGTGAAATGTAATTTAGAAAAAGTTGCAATTTTGACTAATAAAACAAAACTGTTTTTTTCCCTTAAAACTGTCATTGCTCAAAACATAATATTGAATCAAAATTAATGTTTTTATGAATTATTGACCTATTCAAGGCTCTGATTACTTCACATCAAATGTTCCACTTTGAGAAATATGTTTTGTGGAAGATTGTACATATTTTTTGTGTTTGCCATAAAAAAACATAAAAACATATATATATGCTCAATATATCGCGGGTTTGTCTCTGTGCGATATAGAAAATGACTTTATCGTGATATTCGAGTATACGTTCTCACGCAGTTGCTTTATGCTTTTATCACTCTTTCCTGTCTCTCCTTCTCACAGAGACTTAAAACAAGCGCACCTTCTTACATACGTCACATACTGTCGCGTCATACGGCCTCGCACAGCAGAGAGGTAGCAGCATGGGTAACATTAGCTGTGATGCTAGCGGAGTGGTGCGAGTGGTAATACGAGAGAAAGACGGTGCGAATCTGGTAACAAATGAAGGAAGAATAATTAATTCCCAAGAAAAACAGCACAGGGTCCATCGTCTGGCAGGGTTTGGATTTCAAGCGGGAAGATGTCAAACAAGTATGCGGCAAAAGCGTCGCTCCAAAAAGTAACACCTACTGCTAATTTGTAGCATCATTTAAAAAGTCACCCGCTAGAGAATAAAGAGTGCTTGAAACTCCGCATGTCAACATCTCCGTTTGGTGCCACACCCACAAAATGCCCAAGCAACCATTTCCAGATCAACACCATATGACAAAAGTAGTCAACAACAGAAGGAGATAACGTCCACAGGAACCTACCACATAGCGAAGGACATAAACCATTTGATTTCCCATTATGCAGCTCATTTTTATTTGACAGTTAATTGAAATATGTTGTGTGACATCATGCACAAAATTGCACTTTATTTGTTTTAAAACTATTGTAGTGGCGTTCTGTACAAAAAGTGAACTTTAATTTAGTGTTGTTTTGATATGTCATCTTAGTGACATCATGCACAAAAGTGCACTCATCACTTGTTTTAAAATGTCTCTGACAATCTTGCACTTTCTGTTTTGAAATGACATGAATGTTTGTGCCACTGCTTAATAACTGTTTAATAAATACAGTTTTGGTCAATTGACTTAGTTGTGATTTCCCTCTCTGCATGGAAGTTTAAAATGAGCATATATTAATGCAGTATGAAGAAGAATGTTTTAATGTAGACACATAGAATCATCATATTGCTGTGATTATATGGATCAGGTGTTCATTCAAGGCTAAGGCAAAATATGGAGATATATATCGTGTATCGTGACATGGCTTAAAAATATTGAGATATTAATAAAAGGCCATATCGCCCAGCCCTATTTTCCGCGTTTATTTGGTGAAAAACACTTTTTTCCTACCGATCGCCTTTGTCCCTGCATCCCGGTGTTCCAACCCAAAGAGATTGCGACATATTTCGTCCCGTGGTCGATTATTTTGAAGGCGTACTCAATAAAAATGAATTCATTAAGGGATTTTTTTTTTTACTAGTTTTTGTACACACAATATTTGGCTCCAGGCGGTGCACAAAAACCAGGACGTAAGAAAACCCGAGTACCAACTTACAGCAAGAACTGAATAATGACTGAATGATAACTTTCCTTTTTCTTTTTGGACTTTTCAGCCAGTGTGACGTGGCAGAGAGCAGTAGTGAATATGTGAAGGTGAGCTCTTTCTCTTTTGTCTCCATCTTGTTGTCCTTTTATGAAACTCACAGCTGTCAGTCACACACACTCACACACACACGCACGCACACACACGCACACACACACATACACACGGGCGTCACTGTCCTCGCTAATGTAATGAAAGGCCTTTACACACACACACACACACACACACACACACACACACACACACACACACACACACACACACACACACACACACACACACACACACACACACAGTTGTCTGTTGTCCTGTGTAGTGGTTCTGGTCCGGTGCCAAGTCTCGTGAACAAACCGTTATGTGTTAAGTAGACGACTGCCAGGCGTGAGAAAACACAAGGTCATATAAATCTGGGGTGTCCAAAGTGTGTCCCGAAGCTATTTAAAAAAGAAATACAATTAGGAAAAAAACAGATCAAAACTTGAATTAAAGAGTAAACAGGAAAATGTAACGAGAAAATGGTGCACTGTTCACTTGAATAACACAAAGCTGCAATGCAAATATATATATATATATATATATATATATATATATATATATATATATATATATATATATATATATATATATATATATATATATATATATATATATATATATATATACCGTATTTCCTTGAATTGCCGCAGGGCATATAGTATGCGCCTGCCTTGAATTACTGCCGGGTCAAATTCGCTTCCCAAAATAATTAGCGCATGCTTAGTATTACCGCCTGGTCAAACTTGTGACATCACGAGTGACACTTCCCTTGTCATAATTTTCAAATGGAGGAGGCTGATTTCAATACCGGTAATTTGAAATCGCATAAAGGGAAGAAGATTAAGAGCTATTCAGTAGGATTTAAGGTCCAAGCTTACATCACACTCAAGTTCATCACACTGCATACCTTTGGTAAGTGCCGGAGTGAGAAGAGGTTTTAAAATAATTAGCGCATGCTTACTTTTACCGCATGCTTTTGGTAAGCGCAGGAGTGAGAAGAGGTTTTAAATTAATTAGCGCCCCGGCGGCAATTCAAGGAAATACGGTATATACATATATATATATATATATATATATATGTGTATATGCGTATATATATATATATATATATATATATATATATATATATATATATATATATATATATATATATATATATATATATGTGTATATATATATACATATATATATATATATATGTATGTATGTATGTATATATATATATATATATATATATATATATATATATATATATATATGTATGTATGTGTATGAATGTATATATACATACATACACACATATATATATGTATATATATGTATGTATATGTGTGTATATATATGCATATATATAAATATACATATACATGTATATGTATACAGTATGTGTATATATGTATATATGTGTATATATGTATATCTATATATATATGTGTATATATGTATATATGTATGTATGTATATATGTGTATATATGTATATATATATATATATATATATATATATATATATATATATACAGAACTGTCTCAGAAAATTTGAATATTGTGATAAAGTCCTTTATTTTCTGTAATGCAACTAAAAACATGAAAATGTCATACAATCTGGATTCATTACACATCAACTGAAATATTGCAAGCCTTTTATTATTTTAATATTGCTGATTATGGCATACAGCTTAAGAAAACTCAAAAGTCCTATCTCAAAAAATTTGAATATTTCCTCAGACCAAGTAAAAAAAAAAGATTTATAACAGCAAAACAAAATCAAGCATTTGAAAATGTCAATTAATGCACTCAGTACTTGGTTGGGAATCCTTTTGCACGGATTACTGCATCAATACGGCGTGGCATGGAAGCAATCGGACTGTGGCATTGCTGAGGTGTTATGGATGCCCAGGATGCTTCAATAGCAGCCTTTCGCTCATTTGCATTATTGGGCCTGGTGTCTTTCAGCTTCTTCTTCACAATAACCCACAAATTCTCTATGAGGTTCAGGTCAGGGGAGTTGGCAAGCCAATGGAGGACAGTAATGCCATGGTCAGTACACCAGTTACTGGTGGTTTTGGCACTGTGGACAGGTGCCAGATCATGCTGGAAAATGAAATCATCATCTCCATATCTCAGTTATTTTGAACACTCTAATTAATTACTGGGGCACTTTTTGGGTCCCCGGGAATTTAAACGTTTATTTTTTTGGGGAAAAAAAAGGGCCCTCAAACATAAAAAGAATGAAACATTTTTAGTGGCATCGGATAGATTGGAAGCTGTTGAAATTAAAAAAATATGTATTTCACTTATTTTGAACAGGCAAATGACTGACACCCTTTTGGGTCCCTGGGAACTTAAACGTTTATTTTTTTGAAAATGAAAAAATATAAAAATGGCCCCCGCATGCTTTCACTTTTCAGTGTGTGACCCCTTAGTGGAAAAAGTGTGTGTGTGTGTGTGTGTGTGTGAGAGGACAAAAGAGAACACCCCCCCCCCCCCCCCCCCCCCCCCTCACTGTCTGTCGCCCACATAAAGTGCTGATCTACAGTAGCATCTCTCTGAAACAAAGCCCTGCTGAGGAATGGCCCCCTTCCCACATTAACGTTGCCACGGCGACAAGGCCACGCACTGGTCTGGGTCTTCTTCCCCCCCCCCCATGTGCGCAAAGAGGTCCCTGTCACTTGGCCGCCACAGCAGATCTCGGGGTTTCCCGGTTCGGATGAGTCCCGGTCTTGGTGCTCGCAGGGTTCTCACCGGGATGTTCTTTCAGTTCTCCAAGGACAAGTTCTGGTTGGAGCCGCCGTCGGAGGACCTGAAGAGGCAGCTGGAGGAGGAGCTGAAGCTCAGCAGCTCCAACCTGAGGAGCCATGCCTGGTACCACGGACCCATCCCCCGGGAGGTCTGGCACACACACACACACACACACACACACACACACACACACACACACACACACACACACACACACACACACACACACACACACACACAAGTCCGGTAACAGAAAGTGTTCTCAGGTTTCAGAGAGTCTGCTGTCCAACCATGGCGACTTCCTCATCAGGGACACTGATTCCAGTCCGGGGGACTTTGTCCTGACGGCTCGCTGGGACCAGAAGACCAACCACTTCCCCGTCAGCAAGACGCTGAAGACCCGGGTCCAGTACAGTCTGGACCGGGAGTCCTTCGACTCGATGCCTGCGCTCGTTCGCTTCTACGTGGGCGGCCGAGGGCCCCTGACCCGCTGGAGCCCCGCCCAGATCCACCAGCCGGCCAACCGGACGCTGCCACTGAGCTACCTGGAGACGGCGTTTGGCACCGCCCTGGACCCGTGTCCCATCTCCCCGAAGAAGCGTGGCAAGGGACCCCAGCAACACTTCCACTCTGATGAAGAGACTCGCCTCCCAGCTGACGATGGTGAGTTCAAGGCCACCCGTTAAACGGACGTTTACATGTTTAAATCCGCATTGCCTCCTGAACATTATGGGGCGCTTTGTTTAATTTGACCTTGCTTAGCTACAAAAAGAGAATGCTTCTGGCTAATAGCTGTCACTTACGCAGTTTTGGACCGCGATAAGTGAATTTTCCAGATGTAGGAGTTATTATATATAAAGCGAATATTTTCATAGTAAGAGCACAAGAATACTGTGTACGACCTTGGAAATAAGGATTTTAACATTATTTGGGTCTTCTAAAAGTGAAATAACACCCTTAAAGTCACCTGTACACTTGTTTTAACCAGTATATTGGAGAAAAAGACATATTTAGCATTAAATTAATGTTAACATGATGACATAGGACAAGTTAACATACTTCTAAGACTGTGCCAAGTATTAAAATGCGCTATTTTTTCTAGTAAACAGACAACATTAGCTAAAAAGATAGCATGAAGCATACAGACAACATTAGCTAAAAAGATAGCATGAAGCATTAACATGCTAATAAAGGAGACTGCACTATTTTTAGGTGTAAACATACAAAATTAGCTAAAAAGCTAACATAAAGCATTAACATCCTAACATTAGCATAAGAGGTTAGCATGCTTCCAAGATAGCGCCAAGTATCAAAAACTATAATTTTTAGGTGTAAACAAACCAAATTGGTTAAAAAGTTATTATAAAACAATAGCATGTTAACGTTAGCATGTTAGCATGTGACTGGATTAGAGGAAATACCAAAAGGCTCTATTTGGGGTGTAAACATAAAAAAATAGCTAAAATGCTAGCATGAAACAATAGCATGTGCATGTTAACATGATGAGCAGCACGGTGAAAGAGGGGTTAGTACGTCTGCCTCACAATACGAAGGGGCTAAATAGTCTTGGGTTCAATCCCGGGCTCGGGATCTTTCTGTGTGTAGTTTGCATGTTCTCCCCGTGACTGCGTGGGTTCCCTCCGGGTACTCCGGCTTCCTCCCACCTCCAAAGACATGCACCTGGGGATAGGTTGATTGGCAACGCTAAATTGGCCCTAGTGTGTGAATATTGTCCGTCTATCTGTGTTGGCCCTGCGATGAGGTGGCGACTTGTCCAGGGTGTCCCCCGCCTTCCGCCCGATTGTAGCTGAGATAGGCACCAGCGCCCCCCGGAACCCCAAAAGGGAATAAGCGGTAGAAATTGGATGGATGGATGTTAACATGATGACTTTCTAAGATAGCGCCAAGTATTAAAATGCCCTATTTTTAAATGTAAACATACAAAGCTGGCATAAAGAGTTACCATGCTAACGTTAACTTGCTAATATAAGAGACATTAGCATACTTCCAAGATGGTGCCAAGTATCTGGGCCCGAGCTCATTTAAGATGGACTGATGCAAAGTGGAAAAGTGTTCTGTGGTTTGACGAGTCCACATTTCAAATTGTGTTTGGAAACTGTGGACGTGGTGTTCTTCGGAACAAAGAGGAAAATAACCATCCGGATTGCGTGGTGGTGCGCAACCTGAGGGTCCCTGGTTCAATCCCCACCTAGTACCAACCTCGTCACGTCCGTTGTGTCCTTGAGCAAGACACTTCACTTTTGCTCCTGATGGGTGCTGGTTAGCGCCTTGCATGGCAGCTCCCTCCATCAGTGTGTGAATGTGTGTATGAATGGGTGAATGTGGAAGTAGAATCAAAGCGCTTTGAGTACCTTGAAATTAGAAAAGCGCTATACAAGTACAACCCATTTATTAATTCATTCATTTTTACGGTAAAAAAAACAACAAATTATTTTGCTAGCATACAATGTTAGCATGCTAACATTAACATGCTGGCACATGACCATCAATACCCATTGCACAGTTAGTAGGTATAAACATACACATTATTTAAAAAGCTAGCATAAAATGTTAGCATGCTAACATTAACATGCTGGCACATGACCATCAATACCCATTGCACAGTTAGTAGGTATAAACATACACATTATTTAAAAAGCTAGCATAAAATGTTAGCATGCTAACATTAACATGCTGGCACATGACCATCAATACCCATTGCACAGTTAGTAGGTATAAACATACACATTAACTAGAAAGCTAGCATAATATGTTTGGAAACTGTGCCATACTTCTAAAATTATCAAAAATCGTGATTTTTAGGTTTAAACGTATAAAATTGGCTAAAAATCTAGCATAAAGTGTTAGCATGCTAACATTAACATGATGACATAGGACAAGGACAAGTTATCGCATACTTGCAACCTTGAGACCTCCGATTTCGGGAGGTGGGACGTGGGGGCGCGGTCGGGGGTGGGGCGGAGGCGTGGTTGGAGCTGGGGGCATGGTTAAGAGGGGAGGGGTGTATATTTACAGCCAATTCACCAACTCAAGTATTTCATATATATTTTATATATATATATATATATATATATATATATATATATATATTTATATATATATATATATATATATATATATATTTATATATATATATATATATATATATATATATATATATATATATATATATATATATATATATATATATATATATATATATATATATATGTATATATATAGCTGTTACATAGCTCTGAATACGCACTGCTGATTGGCTTTGTATGTAACCAATCAGATGATTGTGTGGGCGGGACAATTAGGCAGAGACAGAGGCAGAAAGCAGAGCAGCTTGTGAAGACTTCTGCTTCCAAACTCGTTCGGTACGCCCGCGTGCCGAACCGAAACCCCCTTACCGAAACGGTTCGATACAAATACACATACCGTTACACCCCTAATATATATATATATATATATGAAATACTTAACTTATATATATGAAATACTTAACTTTTAGTGAATTCTAGCTATATATATTTATTTTATTATATATATAAATAAAATAAACGGTTGAATTTCAGAATGCACCTATCAAATACACAGTAATAAAAACACAGTTGTTCTACTGAGTACACTGTGCTTGCTGGCTATTAAAAAAAACAACAACAACACTTACCTTTCACTATTTGAGTAACGTCACTTCTGAGTTTCCAGAAGATAGCGCCAGTATGTGCTTTGCCCTGCCGTCTCTCGCTGTCAAATCTGTTCGTTTTTTTGTTGTTTGCGTCTATTTTCGTCCGGGAGGGTTGGCAAGTATGAGTTAGCGTACGTCTAAGATAGCGCCAAATTTTAAAATGCACTATTTTTAGGTGTAAACATACAAAATGATCTGAACAGCTTGCATAAAACGGTAGCATGCTAATAAAAGATATGTTAGCATACTTCCAAAATGCTGACAAACATTAAAATCAATGATTTTTAGGTTTATCCATCCATCCGTTTTTCCACCGCGTATTCCCTTTTGGGGTCGCGGGGGCGCTGGCGCCTATCTCAGCTACAATCGGCCGGAAGGTGGGGTACACCCTGGACAAATCGCCAACTCATCGCAGGGCCAACACAGATAGACAGACAACATTCACACACTAGGGCCAATTTAGTGTTGCCAATCAACCTATCCCCAGGTGCATGTCTTTGGACAAACAAAATTATTGAAAAAGCTAGCACAACACGATAGCATGCTAATGTTTGCATGATGACTTAGGATAAGTTAGCATATAGTACTTCTAATATCTTGCCAGGTATTAAATTCACAATTTTTAGGTGTAAACATAGAAAGGTAGCTTAAAAGCCGGCATAAAACATTAGCATGCTAACATAAGAGAGGTTAAGTGATGATTTTTTTGGTTCAAACATACAAAATTATCTAAAAAAAAAGGGAGGAAGAAAACGCTATATTGTACTGTAATACATAAAAGGCAGGGTCGTCCAAACCCAGACGTTCCTCGTTATAGTCTGGTAAGTTTTATCTAAGCATCTTTGCCGCCATCTTGTGGACAGTGTGAGTGTTACCAGTCCATGACCACATGTTTCTACTGAGCCTCACTTTATATGTCCACATGCTAACAACCTCACGGTGCATATAAACCATACCCAAACCAGAAAGTTCACACACATTTGCACACAACGTACACTATGTAGACATTATAAAGAAATATAGGCCACCTTTTCAAATTATACCCATTTAGATCCACCACAAAGCATGATGGGTAATATGCAAAACACTCCCTTTCCACTTTTTGCCACGCTGGTCGTCACGGAACAACAAGGTAGGAGTCGACCTTTCACATACAGTAATCTGAAAAAGAACAACTATTTTGAACGTGTGGCGGTAGGGAAAACCTTGCTGATGACACCGTACTATCTGCTCACAGATGCAACCTAATGGTCGTTTGAGCACACTGCAGCTTATCCTGGATAAATTCGCCACTCTGCACTCCTCAGTCACGCGCAGGATTCTCACAGGAATGAGGAACAAACTAATCCAGACCAAATTAGACCAAATCGTCACACAATCGGAATCTATTCATTTTATTATTTTGCACATACAGTAAAATACATTATTGAACAATTTGCTTCCCATGTCGTCATTTTACTTAATTTCCGTAGTATAAAGCGAACCGGTATACAAGCCACACCCAGAAAAAAAATAGATAAAAACATTTCCGTATATTAACCGCAGCGGAGTATAGGCCGCAGATGTATACAGTGGGGCAAAAAAGGATTTAGTCAGCCACCGATTGTCATCATTTTAAGTGGGAGAACTTGCACAGAGGTCTGTAATTTTCATCATAGGTACACTTCCACTGTGAGAGACAGAATGTGAAAAGAAAATCCAGGAATTCACATTGTAGGAATTTTAAAGAATTTATTTGTAAGTTATGGTGGAAAATAATGATTTGGTCAAAAAGTTCTATTTTGGTTTCATCTGACCACATGACATTTTCCCAATCCTCTGCTGTATCATCCATGTATCCATTTTGGTATAAACTCATCTCGTCGTGTTTGGAGGAAGAAGAATACTGAGTTGCATCCCAAGAACACCATACCTACTGTGAAGCATGGGGGTGGAAACATCATGCTTTGGGGCTGTTTTTCTGCTAAGGGGACAGGACGATTGATCCGTGATAAAGGAAAGAATGAATGGGGCCATGTATCGTGAGATTTTGAGACAAAACCTCCTTCCATCAGTGAAAGCTTTGAATGGTTGACCAAATACTTATTTTCCACCATAATTTACAAATAAATTATTTAAAATGCCTACAATGTGAATTCCTGGATTTTTTCCCCCACATTCTGTCTCTCACAGTTGAAGTGTACCTATGATGAAAATTACAGACCTCTGTCATCATTTTAAGCGGGAGAACTTGCACAATCGGTGGCTTACTAAATAATTTTTTGCCCCACTGTACGCTGTGAAAGGAGTTATGTACATGGTAATATTCCAAAATGTTTATTTACATGCCTTAATTGTTTCCAAACGGTGTCTGTAACACGGCAGTAAAACGGCTGATCAAGCAAAACAGAAGTCATGGTCATGGACCCACTAGGTGCAGAAGCTAGCTCTCCAATCAGCTAAACAGACTCAGTAACTCCACAGGGACGTTTTGGTGATTTACTGACAAATTTGTGAAACTAAAACAATACTTAAAGCAGGGGTAGGGAACCTATGGCTCTAGAGCCAGATGTGGCTCTTTTGATGACTACATATGGCTCTCAGATAATTATATTTATATAGCGCTTTTCTCTAGTGACTCAAAGCGCTTTACAAAGTGACACCCAATATCTTAGTTACATTTAAAGCAGTGTGGGTGGCACTGGGGGCAGGTGTGTAAAGTTTCTTGCCCGAGGAGACAACAACAGTGACTAGGATGGCGGAAGCGGGAATCGAACCTGGAACTCTCAGGTTGCTAGCACGGCCACTCTCCTAACCGAGCTAAGCCGAGTAAACGTATAATACTCTTCCATATCAGTAGGTGGCAGTCGGTAGCTAATTTCTTTGTAGATGTGGGAAACAGCGGGAGGCATAGTGCAGGTAAAAAGGTGTCTAATGCTTAAACCAGGGATAGGGAACCTATGGCTCTAGAGCCAGATGACTGCATCTGGCTCTCAGATCAATCTTAGCTGACATTGCTTAGCACGATAAGTAATGAATAATTCCGCTGGTAATCACAGTTTCAAAAATAACGTTCAAATTATAAATTCAAATTTTAATCCAACCATCCGTTTTCTACCGCACCTGTTCAAGATGTCGCATTAATGGTAAGAAGTATTATATTTATTATTGGTTAACTTTTCGAATAACAATGTTGTTAAAAAGAATAAAAGACTTATTATACTCTACAAATGTTGGTCTTACTTAAAAATGCACAAATTTAGTTGTATTCAGTGTTGAAAAATGTTATATGGCTCCGACGGAAATACATTTTGAAACATTTGGCTTTCATGGCTCTCTCCGCCAAAAAGGTTCCCGACCCCTGACTTAAAGAATGGCAATTTAAGTTACTAATACTAACAGACACTTGTAAATGCGATAGCATATTCCCAATGCTAACCACGCTAGCGTCATTACATTATAATAGCATTGATTGACTGATTGATTGAAACTTGTTATTAGTAGATTGCACAGTTCAGTACATATTCCGTACAATTGACCACTAAATGGTAACACCCGAACAAGTTTTTCAACTTGTTTAAGTCGGGGTCCACGTTAATCAATTCATGGTAAGCATGTACAAATATGCATGAAAACACTCCTACTACGCTCATCACACACGGACGGTTTAGTAAGTAAGAATTGTTTTAGTTGTAATGTTACACTTACAAACGTTGCTTGGAGTGATGAATGAAGAATCCATATGAGTAGAAACGTTATTGACGATTAGAAGGCGCGATTATACTTTGACTTCTGGTTAAAAGCTCTACACAGAGGGGCACTTTAGCACCTCCAATGAGCAAACTCGTCCAAAAGATGACGCCATAGCACAGGGGTAGGGAACCTATGGCTCTAGAGTCAGATGTGGCTCTTTTGATGACGGCATCTGGCTCTCGGATAAATCTGAGCTGACATTGCTTAACACGATAATTCCACTTGTAATCACAGTGTTAAAAATAACGTTCAAAATATAAAACATTCTCATGCTTTTTTATGTTCAAGAAGTTGCATTAATGGTAAGAAGTAATTTATTTATTACTGGGGGTTTTTCAGACCACCAAGACACTGTTTTAGGTTTACAGTATTGTTTTATTTTATTGTTCTCTCTGTTGCTTTCCAGCAATTGTCTTTTTCTCTTTCGTCCTCATTCGCGCTCTGGCTCCAGCCCCAACCCTGTCTCTCCTCCTGGCTGCTGCTTATAACAGAGCGACAGGTGATTAGATAACAAGGCCCAGGTGGGCCGTCTACGCACCTGTCGCTGATTTCGAGGCCTGTCCTGGCAACATCCTGCTTTGCTGCAGGCCCGCAGGCCACACCCCCACCACAGTTAGCTTCAGGATAACAATGTTATTATAAAGAATAAGAGACCTATTATACTCTGGAAATGTTGGTCTTACTTAAAAATGCACACGTTTAGTTGTGTTCAGTGTTAAAAAAAAATATATGGCTCTTAGGGAAATACATTTTAAAATATTTGGCTTCTTGGCTCTCTCAGCCAAAAAGGTTCCCGACCCCTGCCATAGCACAAACAATAAGAGCCCTTTTCAATGTCTCAGTTTTTTTTTTTTTTTAACTATTTGCGTTATGGCCAACAGCGAAGAAAAATCCATAAATAATCGTAGGAAAAAAGTAGCGGCTTGTAGTCTGGAATTTACTGTACTTCAAACCTTTTCAAACCCCGCCCCCTTGTACTCAAGCCAGTTGCGCCCCCCCCCTCACATCTGCAAACAGAATTTTGTCGCTGAAGTGAGTGGAATTAAAAAGCAGGAAAGACAAAGAAACGTTCAAACCCGGTAGAAAACGAGGAAGGAAGGTTCAAAATATTTTGTGATCGTATATTTTTTAAACATATCTATTATACAAAGTGTCCCTGTCCTATTATTCCTTTTTCAGTTTGCTTCTAGAAAGCAACCTTCGCCACAAGAACTTTAGCAGTGAAACAAAAACGGCAACGACTGTTAGCACGAGCGCCAGTAAGAAGGCCAGCACATCGATGCAGTAGTACTGGACGGTGGACATCTTGTAGGACTCTGTGCGTAGGTGTGCCGCTCCCTTGTGTCTCATGACAAACTCGATCCAGAACATGGCGCGGTCTAGAGGCTTGATGGGCTGGTCCCTGTGCAGCGCCGACAGCTTCGTCATGTTCTGGCGGTAGGACGGTTCGTAGAGCACCGCCTTCAGCGCCGCCAGGAAGTTGCCCTCGTTCACTGTGGCGATGTCCATCACTTTGGCCACGCCCCTCACCTGCATCCGGAAGAAGTTGTCGTGCTGGTCGAACATGAGGGGCAGGCCCACCAGAGGGACGCCGTGGTAAATGGCCTCTTGGAGTCCGTTGGTGCCTCCGTGCGCCACAAACACTTTGGTCTTGGGGTGACCCAGCAGGTCGTTTTGAGGCAGCCAATCCAAAAGCAGCGTGTTGTTGCCGAGTGAGGACGGACGTTTGCCCTGGTGTCTCCAGACGACCTTCTGAGGAAGTCGGGCAAAAGCGGCAGCGATGCCGTTTGTGATGTCCTCCGGAAGGTCGGCGACTAGAGTGCCCAGGGTCATCACGATGACGCCGTGTTCACCGGAACTTTGGACGAACTCCTCCAGCTCTTTGGGAAGGGGGTTGGAGGGCTTGCACTGAAATCCTGACATGTAGACCACGTTGGGCATGGTGGGACGCGGGAATTCAAAAGTGAAATCGTTCCTCATCAACCAGATGTCTGCTGCTTGGAAGAGCTCCATGTAGTGCACGTCTGGACCGAAGTAGCGATGGACAAATGACCTGTAGTTGGAGTCTGCCACGTACCAAATTTGCCAGCGAGTGAAGAAGTAATTCATCATGTTCTTCATCCGCTGAAAGAAGGTCATCTTGTCTGTCAGCAGCGCTCCTGGAATAGGGACGTAAGACAAAGGGAAGGGAGCGATTGACTGATGTCCTTCACCCTGAATTGTCCACCTGACGTTTAAAACCAGTGGCAGACCTAAACGGTGAGCCAGGAGAACCCCTCCGCCTAAGGCAGGGTCCGTCAGAACCACATCATATTTGGCGTCACGGAGACTCTGCATTGTTTCCTTGTCCTCGAAGACATTCCCCAACGTCTGCACCACTCCCTTGTTCAGTTCGTAGAACGTGGTGACCAGTTCGTACTCCAGAGCGAGGCGAGCCCAAACCGAGGCGCCTTCCCTCCGCATGTTCAGAAGTCTTGTGACGAACGAGCCAAAGTTGTGTTGATCAAAGCCACTTGAGAAGTGCAAGGTGAAGGTCTTGTAGAAATTGGACTCCGGCTTGATGTACCAGTTGTCCGTGTGCCGGATCACCGTGATCTCATGGCCACGGCCGTGAAGCTCCTCGATCAACACTTTCATGTTGATCCAGTGGCTTCCGTCCACGGGGAACACCAGGATCTTCCCTCCCGTCGCACAGCCGGAGGCGCTGAGTAGCACAGCGAGCGCTAGCAGCGTCGGCCGGTACATGTCCAAAGCCGGTTCTGGCGAGAAACAGAACAACGTTAGCTGTGTGGATTGGATGGATGTAAGTGAAACCAGACTGTCTTGACCCTCAAACGCAACTCCAACTGCTCCGATTTTACTTACATAACTCCCAGATTCTGCTGCTTAACAAGATTGCTCAACAGCCTTTTTATGGGAATTCCAAGCGCTCTGTCCCAAAAGGCTTAGCAGAGGTTTGTTCCTGCTCTAGAACATGATGATATCCTCTCATGTTACGCAGCCGTACCTTTAATAGCCGTCTTTACTCGGGCAAAGGTCAGCAGCAGTTTAATGCTTCATGCAGGTAGCACTAATTAACTCCAGCAATCTGAACAAAGTGTTCACGTTGACCTTTAGGAGGCTCCTTAACTGTGTCAGGTTAACGACCGCCAGTGAGGATTGCTCTGGTTTGCATGCTCATGATTAAAACTCATCACTTGAACTTCGGAAGTCAGACCCTCTGAAAGTTGCGCAAAAACTTGAACTGCTGTCAAGTATTAGCAAAAGGGGAAATGCACTTTTTGGAAGTTTGCCTCTCATTCAAGGTTTTATGTACACGCTGTTAGTGTGTATGTGATGTGGTAACATTCAAAACAACATGTAATATTTACGTATTATACTCAATTTAAGTGCAACAAGACTACTAATCATGGCAGACTTCATGAGAGACAACAAAGACTACTTTGGGGCAAATGATAATCAATCAATCAATGTTTATTTATATAGCCCTAAATCACAAATGTCTCAAAGGACTGCACAAATCATTACGACCACGACATCCTCGGAAGAACCCACAAAAGGGCAAGGAAAACTCACACCCAGTGGGCAGGGAGAATTCACATCCAGTGGGACGCCAGTGACAATGCTGACTATAAGAAACCTTGGAGAGGACCTCAGATGTGGGCACCCCCCCCCCTCTAAGCGACCGAAAGCAATGGATGTGGAGCGGGTCTAACATGATACTGTGAAAGTTCAATCCATAGTGGCTCCAACACGCGAGAGTTCAGTTCAAAGCGGATCCAAGACAGCAGTGAGAGTCCCGTCCAATGGAAACCATCCCAAGCGGAGGCGGATCAACAGCGTAGAGATGTCCCCAACCGATACACAGGCGAGCGGTCCATCCTGGGTCTCGACTCAGGACAGCCAGTACTTCATCCATGGTCATCGGACCGGACCCCCCTCCACAAGGGAGGGGGGGACATAGGAGAAAAAAGAAAAGAACCGGCAGATCAACTGGTCTAAAAAGGAGGTCTATTTAAAGGCTAGAGTATACAGATGAGTTTTAAGGTGAGACTTAAATGCTTCTACTGAGGTAGCATCTCGAACTGTTACCGGGAGGGCATTCCAGAGTACTGGAGCCCGAACGGAAAACGCTCTATAGCCCGCAGACTTTTTTTGGGCTCTAGGAATCACTAATAAGCCGGAGTCTTTTGAACGCAGATTTCTTGCCGGGACATATGGTACAATACAATCGGCAAGATAAGATGGAGCTAGACCGTGTAGTATTTTATACGTAAGTAGTAAAACCTTAAAGTCACATCTTAAGTGCACAGGAAGCCAGTGCAGGTGAGCCAGTACAGGCGTAATGTGATCAAACTTTCTTGTTCTTGTCAAAAGTCTAGCAGCCGCATTTTGTACCAACTGTAATCTTTTAATGCTAGACATGGGGAGACCCGAAAATAATACGTTACAGCAATTGAGACGAGACGTAACAAACGCATGGATAATGATCTCGGCGTCTTTAGTGGACAAAATGGAGCGAATTTTAGCGATATTACGGAGATGAAAGAAGGCCGTTTTAGTAGCGCTTTTAATGTGTGACTCAAAGGAGAGAGTTGGGTCGGAGATAATACCCAGATTTTTTACCGAGTCACCTTGTTTTATTATTTGGTTGTCAAATGTTAAAGTTGTATTGTTAAATAGAGGTCGGTGTCCAGCAGGACCGATAATCAGCATTTCCGTTTTTTTGGCGTTAAGTTGCAAAAAATTAGACACGCTTCCAACTGACTACAGTCCGGCGTGTTGGTCAGCTTTAGGGGCATGTAGAAATCCTTCTATTTCAGAACCTGAACATAAGGAGGATGACCTACAAGTAAACAAAGCCATCATGTAGCAGTATTGCTGAGGACATTCATACAATGATGTTAGCAGTAACAACAATACATTAAAATAACAACGTCATTAGGAAAAACAGTACAATTCATTTGTCCGTTTTAATTTTATTATTAATTTTTTTGCCTTTTGCACTTATTTGACCTCCATAAAGTGTTTGCTTTTTGTATCACAAACTTAAATCCTCCCATTTATCAGTGCAATGAACCTTTGCACAATTTTGATGAGTACTTTAATTAAGTCAAAGCATAATAATTGTGTAAATGTTTCAATAAGTGTTTTGATTACATTATGCTTGTGTAATTTGAAGCCTTTATTTTGTTAGCAGAGTCAGACAGGATGTTGAGCATGCACTGTTATTGTGAAGGGGAGACGGTTGCTGCCGTTTGGAGCTTGATGAATCAGGAGTCGTCTTCAGGCTGTTTATAAAAAAGGAGAGCCTCTCAAGCCGCGGCTGCTGTTTGTACATTGATCTTCCATCCACGATTGATCATTGCTGATGATTGATTGATGATGATTTTTGTGCGCTCTAAATAGTCAAAACTGGAGACTTTAACAGTTAAAGAAGGTTTTCAAGCTTTGAGTTCTCCTTGGCGCCATAACAGGCCAAATACTGTTTATGGATGTGGGCAGTTAGACTTTTGTAAGCATCGTGGTAGACTTAAGGGCTTTCCCAACCCGGTATTGATATTGGCTATCGGCCTGATATCAGCCCAAAAACATGTTTGATATTAATTTGGCCTTGCATGTCAAATGTGCGATATCGTGTCTGATAAGAGCAGCCCTGCAGCGTGTTTACTTTTGTGTGATATCAGGGATACAAACAGTCCTGTAGCGTGTCTATTTGCCAGCGATATCATGTCAATACGCGCAGTCATGCAGCGTGTTTACTTGCGTGTGATGTCATGTGCAATATGAGCAGTCCTACAGCGTGTTTACTTACATGCGATACTATGTGCGATACGAGTAGTCTTGCCGTGTGTTGACTTGTGTGTGATTTCATGTGCGATCCGTGCAAATCCTGCAGTGTGTTTACTTGTATGTGATATCACGTGGGATACGAGCAGTCCTGCAGTGTGTTGACTTGCATGCAATATCATGTGTGATACGAGCAATCCTTGTGTGCGATACGGCAATCCTTCAAAGTGTTTACTTGTGTGCGATATAATGTGTGATACGAGCAGTCCTGTAGCGTCTTTTCTTGTGTGTGATATCATGTGGGATACGAGCAGTCCTGCAGCGTGTTGACATGCGTGCGATATCATGTGCGATACGAGCAGTTCTGCAACGTGTTTACTTGTGTGTGATACGAGCAGTCCTGCACAGTGTTTACTTGTGTGCGATGTCATGTGCGATACAAGTAGTCCTGCACAGTGTTTACTTGTGTGCGATGTCCTGTGCAATACAAGTAGTCCTGTAGCGTGTTTACTTGTGTGTGATATCATGTGTGATACAAGCAGTCCTGCAGCGTGTTTACTTGTGTGTGATATCATGTGTGATATGAACAGTCCTGCAGCGTGTTTACTTGTGTGTAATGTCATGTGTGATACGAGCAGTCCTGCAGCAGGTTTACTTGCATGTGATTACATGTGCAATACGAGCAATCTTGCAGCGTGTTGACTTGTGTGTGATATCATGTGCGATATGAGCAGTCCTGCAGTGTGTTTACTTGCGTGCGATACAATGTGCGATATGAGCAGTCCTGCAGCGTGTTTACTTGTGTGTGATATCATGTGTGATACGAGCAGTCCTGCAGTAGGTTTACTTGCATGTGATAACATGTGCGATACAAGCAGTCTTGCAGCGTATTGACTTGTGCGTAATATCATGTGCGATATGAGCAGTCCTGCAGCGTGTTTACTAGTGTGTGATATCATGTGTGATACGAGCAGTCCTGCAGCGGGTTTACTTGCATGTGATACAAGCAGTCTTGCAGCGTGTTGACTTGTGTGTAATTTATGTGCGATACAAGGAGTCTTGCAACGTGGTAACTTGCATGCGATATCATGTGTGATACGGGCAGTTCTGTGCGGTATAGCTCGTTTGGTAGAGTGGCCGTGCCAGCAACTTAAGGGTTGCAGGTTCGATTCCTGCTTCCGCCATTCTAGTCACTGCCGTTGTGTCCTTGGGCAAGACACTTTACCCACGTGCTCCCAGTGCCACCCACACTGGTTTAAATGTAATTTAGATATTGGGTTTCACTATGTAAAGCGCTTTGAGTCACTAGAGAAAAGCGCTATATAAATATAATTCACTATATAAATATAATTCACTTAGTGTTTTTTATACTTATCATTGTTCTCTGGTTGACTCATTTCACTTGGTCAAACCTTTTCCAACATCCTACACTACAAAATATTAAAAGTATGGGTGATATCCATATCGGTACATACTGGAGGCTCAAATGTCGAATCAAAAGTGAAAAAGTTGTATCGGAACAGCCAAGGTAGCTTATTCGTAACTCAGCGGTGATCCACAACTCTCTAAGCTGAGCGAGAGGTTTCACTAACATATGTAGCGACAAACTGTAGTTACTGACAGTGGTTTTCTGAAGTGTTCATGAGCCCATTTGGTGATATCCTTTACGCACGGGTGTCGCTTTTTGATGCAGTACCGCCTGAGGGAACGAAGGTCCGTTATATCATTGCTTACGTGCAGTAATTTCTTCAGATTCTCTGAACCTTTTGATGGTATTACGGACTGTAGATGGTGAAATTCCTAAATTTCTTGCAATGGCCCGTTGAGAAATTTTGTTCTTAGACTGTTTGACAATTTGCTCACGCATTTGTTCACAAAGTGGTGACCGTTTCCCAATCCTTGTTTGTGAATGACTGAGCATTTCACGGAAGCTGCTTTTATACCCAATCATGGCACCCACCTGTTCCCAATTAGCCTGCACACCTGTGGGATGTTCCAAATAAGTGTTTGATGAGAATTCCTCAACTTTATCAATTATTTATTGCCACCTTTCTCAACTTCTTTGTCACCTGTTGCTGGCATCAAATTCTAAAGTTAATGATTATTTGCACAAAAAAAAAAGGGTTTATCAGTTTGAACATCAAATATGTTGTCTTTGTAGCATATTCAACTAAATATGGGTTGAAAATGATTTGCAAATCATTGTATTCCGTTTATATTTACATCTAACACAATTTCCCAACTCATATGGAAACATGGAATGCCGGAGGAAGCAAAAGTCTTGACGGTGAAGAAATTAGAAGATCTTGAAAAGTATTGACATTGATACAGTACTTAGTATCAATGTAGCTTTGGAAATTTTACATCATCTCAATGCTACCCACACCAAGACCACAGACCACATCAAGTATTGATATGGACATGTTACAGAAGATCCTCCAACATCAACAAAAAGAACTGGGAATGTGTGAGTATCAAGACCACGCCAGGCCAGAAACTGATATTGAGATACACCCTGATAATAATCATTTTTCTGCGATTGTTAAAAACTGTAATTATTTTACCCGTGAACAACATGAAAACAGTGTAAAATCAGAGGATAGTCCGTCAATAATACATTTCAATAGTCGAAGCATGTACACTAACTTTGAGGCTATCAAGGATTACTTGAAATAATTTACTCGTCCATTTAGCATTATTGCAATTACTGAAACCTGGTTCCACAATGATAAAGGTATTGATTATAGTCTGAATGACTATGAATTAAGATACACAAAACAGAATAAATACAATAGGAGGAGGGGTGTCTGTAAATAAATCTGTTACATTTGAAGTTTTAACAAATATGACTATAGCAGTCGATGGATTATTTGAATGTTTAACAGCGGAAATTCTAAATGATAAAAGACAAATATCTTCATGAGTTGTGTGTTCCGGGCATTTAGTTCAAGCATAGAAACTTTCAATGAGTGGATGGGTAAACTATTTTCCTCTGTGAACCATAAAACCATATTTATCTGTGGTGATTTTAGCATTGATTTGTTAAATTCAACCAAGCAAAAACATGTTGATGACTCAATATCCAACCATAACCAAACCAACACATATTGCCACAATCAACAACATTTTTACTAACATTATGGGAAATCAAATCACCAGTTTATTTATATTTATATTTGATATCACTGACCATTTACCTGTTTTTACTTTGTATGACTGTCATCTCTGTTACGCCTGTTCGGCATCGATTCCCTCGAGGATGCGTCGAAATTGAACACAGCAAAGGTAAGATAAACAGATTTATTTAAATAACAAAAAGAGCTATATAACACAAATGCTAGCGCTAGTAGAATAAAACAAACGAAGGACGCTAGCATAAAAGCTAGGAATAGTAATAGACAAACTAAATCTGGCTCGAAGGCACACAAAAACAGAAAAACAAATCTTCAGCGTGAGAGCTGGAATAATACAAGGGCAGAGCGTGTAAACTAGCGTGAAATAAACATAAGAATGATCAGAGGAAACTAGTTGCGTGTAAGCAAACCAGAAATGCAGACATACCGTTGTGTGAAAACAAACTTGGATCCCAGACTGAACAACAAAAGATGCAGGCTTATATAAGGTAGGTGATTAGTGAGGACAGGTGTGCAGGGCCGTGAGAAACAGGTGACCATGGTGACCGACTTAAACAGGAAATAATAGGATCAGATGGAGAATGGAACAATAAACAATAATATGTGGAGGATCCAAAAAGCGGATCTCAACAATCTCAAGAAAACCAAAGACACTATGGCAAAAATCTCAAAACGAATAACAACTGAGGAAACAATCAGTGCCTTAAACCAGTGGTTCTCAACCTTTTTTTCAGTGATGTACCCCTTGTGAACATTTTTTTAATTCAAGTACCCCCTAATCCGAACAAAGCATTTTGGGTTGAAAAAAAGAGATAAAGAAGTAAAATACAGCACTATGTCATCAGTTTCTGATTTATTAAATTGTACAACAGTGCAAAATTTTGCTCAATTGTAGTGGTCTTTCTTGAACTACTTGGAAAAAAAGATATAAAAAGAACTGAAAAACTTTTTGAAAAATAAACAGGTGATTTAATTATAAATAAAGATTTCTACACATAGAAGCAATCATCAACTTAAAGTAGCCTCTTTGGGGATTGTAATAGAGATCCATCTGGATTCATCAACTTTATTCTAAACATTTCTTCACAAAAAAAGAAATCTTTAACGTCAATATTTGACGTAGATGCTTTTAAAAAAAGGCTTAAAAACCCATCTTTTTTAAAAAGCCTTTTTATGGACTTACATGCTGGTTATAGCTATTGGGCTGTTTCTGGTTTTATATTTTTATTATTATTATGACTATTTTTTCACACTGTGACACTTTGAGGTTGTTTGCTCAATGTAAAGTGCTTTTTTTTTTACAAATAAAATCTATTATTATTATTATTATTATTATTATTATTATTATTATTATTATTGTTATATTTATGGAACATATCCACAAAAAATCTAGCTGTCAACACTGAATATTGCATTATTGCATTTCTTGTCACAGTTTATGAACTTACATTCATATTTTGTTGAAGTATTATTCAATAAATATATTTATAAAGGATTTTTGAATTGTTGCTAATTTTAGAATATTTTACAAAAATTTCACGTACCCCTTGGCATACCTTCAAGTACCCCCAGGGGTACGCGTACCCCCATTTGAGAACCACTGCCTTAAACAATAACTTAGCAGTTCAGGATTGGACTTCAATTTATGGAGAACCAAATGTGGACAGTGCTTATTGTAATTTCTTAGACATATTCACTTCCCTGTATAATACACACTGCCCTGTGAAATTATATTTTATGAAAGAAAAAAAAAATAGCCCTTGGATCAATCCAATCCACTTTATTTATATAGCACATTTAAACAACAATAACGTTTCCAAAGTGCTGCACAGCCATGTTAAAAACAATATTATGCTCCACCAATGACTGAATAAAACAAAAAATAAATAAAAATAAAACCAATAAAAACAAATATGATTAAAAACAATTTTAAAGGGTAAAATCAATTAAAACAGTAAAATAAAAATCAAAGTGTATAAAAAACACAGAGGACCACACAACTCACGTAGTGTTAAAAGCCAAAGAATAAAAGTGGGTCTTAAGACGAGACTTAAGACAAAAGGGATAATTAATGCCGGTAAAAAGAAAAACAATCTCTACAAACTGTTCCTCAAAATAAAAACAAAAGCAGTCGAACAACGATACAAGAAGTACAAAAATTAATTAACTGATATTATAAGAACAAGCAAACGGATATATTATCAAAAAAAACTATATGAAAATAAAAATAATATAAAAGGAACTTGGGATGTTTTGAATAGCCTAATCAAACAAGGATATTCAAAGTTGACTTATCCTGATTACTTTATTGATGAAAACGGTGAAGATTATAATATGATTAACCTAGTGAATAAGTTCAATAGTTTTTTTTTGTAAATGTTGCTCCTAAGTTGGCTGTTGATATCCCAGACAATGGAGTTACAAAATCAACTATTGAACAGAATTATTTGTCATTCTTCCTCTCAGCTACAAATGAGCAGGAAATGAAAAATATTGTGCAAAAGTGTAAAAGTAAGCGCTTCACTGACTGCCATGGTATCAACATGATATTGGTTCAAAAAGTTATACTGAATATTATAAAACTCTTAACTTATGTATGTGACTTTCACTGACTTATCATTCCAGACTGGTCGCTTTCCAAGTGAAAGGAAAATGGCTAAGGTAACTCCTCTCTTCAAAAGTGACAGCAAACACGCTTTTACCAATTACAAACCAATCTCTGTTTTGCCTCAGTTCTCGAAAATCTTTGAGAAACTATTTAACTCTCGACTTGGATCATTTTTTGAGAAGCATCATCTAATCAATGACTGTCAGTATGGCTTTAGGTCCAAACGAACAACCTCAATGGCGATAACTGAAGCCATTGAAGAAATGACTAATGCACTGGAGCATAAAATATATGCAGTTGGTATCTTTATTGATCTGAAGAAAGTTTTTGATACCATTAATCAGATAAAATGGAATGATGTGGAATTAGGGGGCTGGCTGGAGACTGGTTAAAAAGTTATTTAACAGGCAGGATACGGTTTGTAAAAAATGGGTCAATATTTATCTGATACGCCTGGCATTGCTTGTGGTTTCCCCTAAGGGTCCTTGTTGGGGCCCATCCATCCATCCATCCATCTTCTTCCGCTTATCCGAGGTCGGGTCGCGGGGGCAACAGCCTAAGCAGGGAAACCCAGACTTCCCTCTCCCCAGCCACTTCGTCTAGCTCTTCCCGGGGGATCCCGAGGCGTTTCCAGGCCAGCCGGGAGACATAGTCTTCCCAACGTGTCCTGGATCTTCCCCGTGGCCTCCTACCGGTTGGACGTGCCCTAAACACCTCCCTAGGGAGGCGTTCGGGTGGGATCCTGACCAGATTCCCGAACCACTTCATCTGGCTCCTCTCGATGTGGAGGAGCAGCGGCTTTACTTTGAGTTCCTCCCGGATGGCAGCGCTTCTCACCCTATCTCTAAGGGAGAGCCCCGCCACACGGCGGAGGAAACTCATTTCGGCCGCTTGTACCCGTGATCTTATCCTTTCGGTCATGACCCAAAGCTCATGACCATAGGTGAGGATGGGAACGTGGATCGACCGGTAAATTGAGAGCTTTGCCTTCCGGCTCAGCTCCTTCTTCACCACAACGGATCGGTGCAACGTCCACATTACTGAAGACGCCGCACCGATCCGCCTGTCGATCTCACGATCCACTCTTCCCCCACTCGTGAACAAGACTCCGAGGTACTTGAACTCCTCCACTTGGGGCAGGGTCTCCTCCCCAACCCGGAGATGGCATTCCACCCTTTTCCGGGCGAGAACCATGGACTCGGACTACTTTTTGTAGATTTTGTGGTCCTGACGGCTTCATCTGACCGGGATCTTCAGCTCTCACTGGATCGGTTCGCAGCAGAGTGTGAAGCGACCGGAATGAGAATCAGCGTGTTGGGGCCAAAACTGTTTAATGTATATATTAATGATACATCTAAAGTACTGAAATGTATACTATTTGCAGCCGACACAAATATATTATACAGTAGTGATGACTATAAAGAGCTCATAAATACAGTAAACGCAGAACTACACATAGTAAAAAAATGGATGGACACAAATTAATTATTCATGAATATAAATACATTTAAGATTGCGATGTTTGGAAATCGCAACATAACGTATTGATGGTACCCAAATTTAAATCGTAAATTAGAATATACGTTTTTGGGAGTAATAGTTGATAGTAAACTATCATGGAAACCTTATGTCAGACACATTACAACAAACATCTCCAAAAGCCTCTCAATTATAAACAAATCAAAACTATACCTCAATGAAAATGCACTCCGTACTCTATACTGCACCTTGGTACTCCCATACCTTATATATTGTTTTGAAGAACGGGGGAATACTTACCACAACACAATTAATCCTCTGATCATGTTAGAGGAAAGAGCAGCTCGGATCATTCACAACATTGTTTTTTTTTTTAGAACATACTCATAATCTGTTTATGCAATCAAAGGTGCTCAAATTTGATGACCCTGTCAAATATAATACAGTAATAATCTTATATAAAGCATTTAACAGATTGTTGCCGCCTAATCTACGACGTTTTTTTGTAAGACAAGTGCAGGCTCATAACTTCAGAGGCTTTGGATATTTCTCATTGCAGAGAGCTCAAACTACTCGTAAACGTCTTTTGTGTGTCTGTATGCGGAGTAAAACTATGGAAGAAACTGGACTTACAACACAAGCAATGCCAAACTATTAATCGATTTAAACTATTCTACAAACATCGGGTCTGGTTCAAATATAGAGATGAGGGTCTGTAATTTGACCTGCTGTTGTACTCTGTCTCATAGTGTTAACATGTGCTTAATGTTTCTTGACCATTATTGCTATGTTGTCTATTATCATTGTTGGTATATTCATTCTTCCTACATTGTTGATACAATGTAATAATTATTGTTACCTGTGACAACATTTGTATGATCCTTAAACAAAAAGTATTAATCACCGAATGGAGAATTTAGGTTGGGATTAAATAAATTATCTTCTTCCCACTCCCTTTCAGGCAAAACTGGACAATCATGCTTACATATTGTACATTACCTTTTACATTATATTAATTTATATTATTATGTATAGTCTACCTTATACTTTTTTTTAAATGTCATTGCCTGAAATAAATTAATAAATAAAATGAAAAAATGAATGAAAGTATAGAGTCGACCCGTTGAGACTTACCCGGACTTGGCGTGTGTTGGATGGTAAGAGCAGCTCTCGGGAAGGAAGACTAAAGTTCACCTTTATATGAGGCGGGCAGGAGCAGGTTGATTACATAAGCTTCCTGTTGTTTTCTGATAAGCCTTGTTTGAAGTTGGCCCCCACGCCAAACTCTGTTATTAAAGTTATCAAAGGTTATTGTATTTTACTCACTAATCATGTTTAAATTGTTAGATCTCAAGCACATCCCAGCAGGCACAAGACATTGATACAACGTTGATTATACGTTACATGTCCTTTAAAACTGACTTGGAAACAACGTTGCAAAATAGTTGTATTTGTAAAACGTTAATGTCCAATGTTGGATTCACGTTGTTGGTGTGGAAACGACCAAATTGCAATGGTCAAATCAACGCCACAACCTGACATTGATTAAATGTCATCAAAAAGCATGTTGTTTCAACGTTGTATATATGTTGTAGAATAATGGTTGGGAAATTACCCAATTTCAATGGTCAAAACAACGCCACAACCTGACATTGATTAAATGTCATCAAAAAGCATGTTGTTTCAACGTTGTATTTATGTTGTAGAATAACGGTTGGGAAATGACCCAATTTCAATGGTCAAATCAAAGTCACAACCTGACATTGATTAAATGTCGTCAAAAAGCATGTTGTTTCAACGTTGTGTTTGTGTTGTAGAATAACGGTTGGGAAATGACCAAATTTCATTGGTCAAGTCAACATTGGAACCCAACATTGATTAAACATTGTCAAAAAGCATGTTGTTTCAACATTGTATTTGTGTTGTAGAATATTGTTTGGGAAATGACCCAATTTCAATGGTCAAAACAACGCCACAACCTGACATTGATTAAATGTCATCAAAAAGCATGTTGTTTCAACGTTGTATATATGTTGTAGAATAACGGTTGGGAAATGACCCAATTTCAATGGTCAAATCATCGTCACAACCTGACATTGATTAAATGTCGTCAAAAAGCATGTTGTTTCAACGTTGTGTTTGCGTTGTAGAATAACGGTTGGGAAATGGCCAAATTTCATTGGTCAAGTCAACATTGGAACCCAACATTGAAGAAACGTTGTCAAAAAGCATGTTGTTTTAACGTTGTATATATGTTGTAGAATAATGGTTGGGAAATGACCCAATTTCAATGGTCAAATCAACGTCACAACCTGACATTGATTAAATGTCATCAAAAAGCATGTTGTTTCAGCGTTGTATATATGTTGTAGAATAATGGTTGGGAAATGACCAAATTTCAATGGTCAAATCATCGTCACAAGCTGACATTGATTACACGTCGTCAAAAAGCATGTTGTTTCAACGTTGTATTTGTGTTGTAGAATAATGGTTGGGAAATGACCAAATTTCATTGGTCAAGTCAACATTGGAACCCAACATTGATTAAACGTTGTCAAAAAGCATGTTGTTTTAACGTTGTATATATGTTGTAGAATAATGGTTGGGAAATTACCCAATTTCAATGGTCAAATCAACAGCACAACCTGACATTGATTAAATGTCATCAAAAAGCATGTTGTTTCAACGTTGTGTTTATGTTGTAGAATAATGGTTGGGAAATTACCCAATTTCAATGGTCAAACCAACGTCACAGCCTGACATTGATTAAATGTCGTCAAAAAGCATGTTGTTTCAACGTTGTGTTTGTGTTGTAGAATAACGGTTGGGAAATGACCAAATTTCATTGGTCAAGTCAACATTGGAACCCAACATTGAATAAACGTTGTCAAAAAGCATGTTGTTTTAACGTTGTATATATGTTGTAGAATAATGGCTGGGAAATGACCAAATTTAAATGGTCAAATCAACGTCACAACCTGACATTGATTAAATGTCGTCAAAAAGCATGTTGTTTCAACGTTGTGTTTGTGTTGTAGAATAACGGTTGGGAAATGACCAAATTTCATTGGTCAAGTCAACATTGGAATCCAACATTGATTAAACGTTGTCAAAAAGCATGTTGTTTTAACGTTGTATATATGTTGTAGAATAATGGCTGGGAAATGACCAAATTTCAATGGTCAAACCAACGTCACAACCTGACATTGATTAAATGTCGTCAAAAAGCATGTTGTTTCAACGTTGTGTTTGTGTTGTAGAATAACGGTTGGGAAATGACCAAATTTCATTGGTCAAGTCAACATTGGAACCCAACATTGAATAAACGTTGTCAAAAAGCATGTTGTTTTAACATTGTATATATGTTGTAGAATAATGGTTGGGAAAGGACCAAATTTCAATGGTCAAACCAACGTCACAACCTGACATTGATTAAATTTCGTCAAAAAGCATGTTGTTTCAACGTTGTGTTTGCGTTGTAGAATAACGGTTGGGAAATGACCAAATTTCATTGGTCAAGTCAACATTGGAACCCAACATTGATTAAACGTTGTCAAAAAGCATGTTGTTTTAACGTTGTTTATATGTTGTAGAATATTGGTTGGGAAATGACCAAAATGTAATGATCAAATCATAGTCGGAACCCAACATTGATTAAAAGTGTGTTGTTTCAATATTATGTTTGAGTTGCTCACTGTCAGGACCTAATTCAACTTGTTCTCAATGTTGTTTCAATGTCTTGTGCCCGCTGGGATAGCTAATTTCAATTAATTTCCGTATTCCGCAGACATTTCCTTGCATACGCTGTTTTGTGGATATAGACGTCTATTTTTTAGTAGGAAAGCCACGCAATTCCTAGTCCACAAGGCACCTGGTCTTTGTATGGTAGAACCAAACCTGAGCCTGTTTTCCCTTTTGCTCCGAGTCATTTGAAGCATACCAAGACCATAGAGAAGAGGTGGTCAAATGACTCCGGTGCAGTTCAGTTGTGTTGAGAAATTAATCTAAAGTGAGCCAAAGGATTAAACAGAGTATGTTATTACTTTATTATTGACATGGTGTCTCTCAGTCACATTTAAACACGCTAGTACTCTATTTTTTACATTTATAGTCAGAGCAGCAGTTTATAAAAAAATATCTTAAACCTCACAGAACAGTAGCTGAAAGTTATTACTGCATTAGTACCTGGGCATCCTTTTTAGGCATAGCTAACTCAAATTATTTTGCAAGTAAAGTTTAAACCAAGAAAGTATTTTTTTTAAAATGTTTTTGACAACACAGGAATTTGAGATTACTACAGTGTCCCTGACGTGTTATTCTTTTTTCAGTTTGCTTCTAGAAAGCAACCTTCGCCACAAGAACTTTAGCAGTGAAACGCAAACGGCAACGACTGTTAGCACGAGCGCCAGTAAGAAGGCCAGCACATCGATGCAGTAGTACTGGACGGTGGACATCTTGTAGGACTCTGTGCGTAGGTGTGCCGCTCCCTTGTGTCTCATGACAAACTCGATCCAGAACATGGCGCGGTCCAGAGGCTTGATGGGCTGGTCCCTGTGCAGCGCCGACAGCTTCGTCATGTTCTGGCGGTAGGACGGTTCGTAGAGCACCGCCTTCAGCGCCGCCAGGAAGTTGCCCTCGTTCACTGTGGCGATGTCCATCACTTTGGCCACACCCCTCACCTGCATCCTGAAGAAGTTGTCCTGCTGGTCGAACATGAGGGGCAGGCCCACCAGAGGGACGCCGTGGTAAATGGCCTCTTGGAGTCCGTTGGTGCCTCCGTGCGCCACAAACACTTTGGTCTTGGAGTGACCCAGCAGGTCGTTTTGAGGCAGCCAATCCAAAAGCAACGTGTTGTTGCCGAGTGTGGACGGATGTTTGCCCTGGTGTCTCCAGACGACCTTCTGAGGAAGTCGGGCAAAAGCGGCAGCGATGCCGTCTGTGATGTCCTCCGGAAGGTCAGCAACCAGAGTGCCCAGGGACATCACGATGACGCCGTGTTCACCAGAACTTTGGACAAAGTCCTCCAGCTCTCTGGGGAGGGGCTCAGAGGGCTTGCACTGAAATCCTGACATGTAGACCACGTTGGGCATGGTGGGACGCGGGAATTCAAAAGTGAAATCGTTCCTCATCAACCAGATGTCTGCTGCTTGAAAGAGCTCCATGTAGTGCACGTCTGGACCGAAGTAGCGATGGACAAACGGCCTGTAGTTGGAGTCTGCCACGTACCAAACTTTAAACCAAGAGACAAAGTAATACATCATGTTTTTGATCCGCTGAAAGAAAGTCATCTTGTCCGTCAGCAGTGCTCCTTGAACAGGGACGTAAGACAAAGGGGAGGGTGCAATTATCTGATGTCCCTCGGTCAGAAGAGCCCACCTAACGTTTAAAACCAAAGGAAGACCTAAACGGTGAGCCAAGAGAATCCCTCCGCCAAAAACAGGGTCCGTCAGAACCACGTCATATTTGGCATCATGGAGGCTACTCATTGTCTCCTTGTCCTCAAAAATGGCACTCAACATCTGAACAACTTGCTTGTTCATCTCGTAGAACATGTTCATAACATCGTACTGTATTGTTAAGCGAGCCCAGACTGAGGCTCCTTCCCGCCGCATTTTTAGAAGTTTGGTTACACACAAGCCAAGCCTATGCTCATTAAAGCCACTGTTGAGTTTTAAGGTGATGGTCTTGTAGAGGTTGGACTCTGGCTTGATGTACCAGTTGTCTGTGTGCCGGATCACTGTGATCGCATGGCCTCGGCTGTGAAGCTCCTTAATCAACACTTTCATGTTTATCCAGTGGCTTCCATCTACGGGGAACACCAGGATCTTTCCTCCCGTCGCACAGCTGCAGGCACAGATTAGCACAGCAAGCGCTAGCAGCGTCAGCCGGGACATGTCCAAGGCAGGTTTTCGCAAGAAAGAGAGCAATGTTAGCTGTGTGGATTGGATGAATGAACCGATCCGAAGTGCAACACGGCTATCTTGACCCACGTCTAGTTCTGTCCATCAAAAGCCACTCCAATAGCTCCGATTTTACTTACATAACTCCCAGATTCCCTGCAGCTCAAAAAGAGTCCCAATTGCTCAACACATTTTGTGGGAATTCCAGGTGTTCCGTCCCAAGAGACTCAGCAGAGGCGTGTTTCTTCTCTGTAACTTGAGAATCTCTTCTCATGTTACACTCCTGTGCTGTGCGGCAGGACCTTTTGTCAGCCATCTTTACTAGAGGAAAGGTCGCCAACAGGTTGGGTGATTTATTTTCCTTTTTTGTAATACCAAATGACTCCAGCGGTCTGCACTAAATGTTCTTGTTGAACGTTCTAAAGATGCCTCAATCGAGTCAAGAAGGGCCGTCTTCCACTCAGCATTTCCAAATCAAATTTGTATGCTAGCATGCTGGCTAATGAGAATCCTCACTAATAAGTAGTTCTTACTTCTAGGGTGTTGTGGCTTAGATGGTAGAACAGCTGTCCAGATACTTAAAGGGGAACATTATCACAATTTCAAAAGGGTTAAAAACAATAAAAATCAGTTCCAAGTGGCTTATTTTATTTTTCGAAGTTTTTTTTCAAAATTTTACACCTCCCGGAATATCCCTAAAAAAGCTTTAAAGTTCTTGATTATCCCTATTTGCGGTGCGACCTTCCATTTCCCTGTGATATCATACAGGGCTGCCAATACAAACAACATGGCGGTTACCACGGCAAGATATAGTGACATTAGCTCGGATTCAGACTCTGATTTCAGCGGCTTAAGCGATTCAACAGATTACGCATGTATTGAAACAGATGGTCAGAGTATGGAGGCAGATAGCGAAAACGAAATTGAAGAAGAAATTGAAGCTATTGAACGAATAGCTATTGACGCTACTTGGCCATAGCATGGGTGTACCTAATGAAGTGGCCCATAGCATGGCTGCCTTATTAGCATCGCCGGTAAAATGTGCAGACCAAACGATCAGAACTTTCGCATCTTGTGACACTGGAGCAACTTAAATCCGTCGATTGGTAAGTGTTTGTTTCGCATTAAATGTGGGTATCTAGTTTCAAATGTACATACATGTACATACAGCTAGCGTAAATAGCATGTTAGCATCAATTAGCATAGCATGTTAGCATCGATTAGCTGGCAGTCGTGCTGCAACCAAATATGTCTGATTAGCACATAAGTCAACAACATCAACAAAACTCACCTTTGTGATTTAGTTGACTTAATCGTTGCAAATGCATCTGCAGGTTATCCATACATCTCTGTGCCATGTCTGTCTTGGCATCGCCGGTCAAATGTGAAGACACTCTGGCAAATTTAATGGGGGTCTGGCGGAAGATTTCTTGCCAGTGGTGCAACTTGAATCCCTCCCTGTTAGTGTTGTTACACCCTCCGACAACACACCGACAACGCATGATGTATCCAAGGTTCCAAAAAATTGTCGTAAAAACGTAAAATAACAGAGCTGAGACCCGGTGTTTGCAATGTGTTGAAAATGAAAATGGCGGGTGTGTTACCTCGATGACGTCACGTTCTGACGTCATCGCTAAAAGACCGATAAAAAGAAAGGCGTTTAATTTGCCAAAATTCACCCATTTAGAGTTCGGAAATCGGTTAAAAAAATACATGGTCTTTTTTCTGCACCATCAAGGTATATATTGACGCTTGCATAGGTTTGGTGATAACGTTCCCCTTTAAAGATCCCTAGTACAAATCCAGCTTCCGCTATCGTCTTCATTGCTGTTGTGTCTTTAGGCAATGAATGTGAATGAATGGTTGGTGGTGGTCGGAGAGGCTGTAGGCGGAAATTGTTTTTAATTGCACACAGAAAAACAAGTAAACATGGCATAGATAGAAGAGTTTACTGAGTTCCTTGGATCAGCTGAAACTTGACGATCTAGAGCAGAGGTGTAGTGATTTTTAAAAATATGTTATTTTTATTTATGCCCAAGTAATGTCACTGACATTGGTTCCAACGACACTGGTTCCAACCTTTAATAGCTTTGCGCATTTTTTTTTCTGCTCTAACCAGATTAGTACCTTATCTGATCTCATTAGACACTAGGCTAGGATCCTTCTGAATGCATTTGAACATGAACCCGTGTCAAGCGACTGGGCAACGTTTATCATCCCCGGACTGTTTTGGCCACACTTTGGCGGCGGGCAGCCATCCTCCATTGTACACCATCTTCTGGATTGATATCATTTTGGAAGCGTTGCCTTGTTCTATTCATCCATTTGTCAACATAAGTCATGAATTTGTGGAAATGTTCATGGCTTGGCTTAAACCAAAGCCTTTGATCAGGTTCTGTTTCTTCTTCAGGTAGCAGCAACAGCACAAACTCCTTCAGTAGGTTTGTGTATTTATTTAGGTGTTCATTTATAATGTTTGGACTCTCATTTTTCATTGTTTGTTGACATTATAGTTTTTTGTTGCTGATAACTGTGATGAGAGTTTAGATCATGAGTGTCAAACTCTGGCCCGCGGGCCAAATGTGGTCCGCCGTGTAATTTCATTTGGCCCTTGAGGCAATATCAAATTAACATTAGAGTTAGCCTGCCGCTGTAACACCACATTCACCGCTAATACTCATACTCGTCAACCCTCCCAATTTTCCCGGGAGACTCCCGAAGTGCAGTGCCCCTCCCGAATTTCTCCCGATTTCCACCCGGACAATAATATTGGGGGCGGGCCGTAAAAGCACTGCTTTTGGCGTTCTCTACATGTCGCCACGTCTGCTTTTCTTCCATAAAAACACCGTGCCGGCCCACTCACATAATATATGCGGCTCATACTTGACCAATTCATACTTGGTCAACAGCCATACAGGTCACACTGAGGGTGGCCGTTTAAACAAGGTTAACACTGTTACAAATATGCGCCACACTGTGAACCCACAGCAAACAAGAATGACAAACACATTTCGGGAGAAGATCCGCATCGTAACACAACATAAACACAACCGGACAAATACCCAGAACCCCTTGCATCACTAACTCTTGCGGGTTGCTACAATATACACCCCCGCTACCACCAAACCCCGCTGCCGAAAAAAGGCATTAAATTTGTGTTTTTATTTTATTTGATATGCCATTGATATTTTGTAATTATTATTATTTGAAACTGGATTTTGCATGTCACTATAAAGTTGCATAAGCCTTGCTTGGTCAATATTCAATGCAAAACTTGTTTGGGTCCCTATTAAAGGGTTAATTTGTTCAACCTCGGCCCGCGGCTTTGTTCAGTTTAAAATTTTGGCCCGCTCTGTATTTGAGTTTGACACCGCTGGTTTGGATCGTCTTGCATTCAAATCCCTTAAAGGTGATCTTCCAGACCCTTTTCTGTGTGCGGTGGTTTCGCCCTCTTGTGGTCAGCTCTGGTACTGCAATTTGTCACCGTCAGCTCTGTTGGCATCTTCGTCAGCCATGGCACTCGTTTATATTCATCTTTGGTTTCAACAAGTGTTCATGAGCAATGATCTATGACACAAAGTCCTCAGACTTTCATATGAGTGCCGTCTTATCACCATAAATGATTCCCGGGCGCGGCACCGCTGCTGCCCACTGCTCCCCTCACTTCCCAGGGGATGATCAAGGGGGATGGGTCAAATGCAGAGGACAAATTTCCCCACACCTAGTGTGTGTGTGACAATCATTGGTACTTTAACTTAACTTAACTTAGCGAAACCAAGACTTCCTTGTTGTCTTCTTTCTTCCAAAAACAAAATATCTTACTCTCATTTTTACAACGTAATTTCGATCACAATACTTTTTCTAACAATATATATATTTTTTTGATGTTTCGATAACGATTTGAAAATGTGTTTTAATTTCTCCCTTTAACTCCACTGTGCAAAGTGTCGTTCACTGCTACCTATAGGGAGTGAAATCACTGACAAAACTCCACAAACACACAAAAATGTTTCACACACTCAAAAAAGTGTTCCACAAACACACATTTATTTAAGTTCAAAACAGTTTTCTTTTGGCACAGATTTTTTCCGTCCATCTGTCTTCTAGTGGTTAGAGTGTCCGTCCTGAGATCCGGGGGTTGTGAGTTCAAACCAAAGACTACAAAAATGTGACCCATTACCTCCCTGCCTGGCACTCAGCATCAAGGGTTGAAATTGGGGGTTAAATCACCAAAAATGATTCCGGAGCGCGGCCACCCCTGCTGCTCACTGCTCTTATCACCTCCCGGCGGGTGATCAAGGGTGATGGGTCAAATGCAGAGAATAATTTCGCCACACCTAATGTGTGTGTGACAATCATTGGTACTTTAACTTTCTTCCACTGATCCGAAGTCGGGCTGCCGGGGTAGCAGCCTAAACAGAGCTTCAGAGGTCTTCCCGGGGGATCCCGGATCCCGAGTGGAGCAATTAAGTGATGTCCCTCGGTCAGAAGAGCCCACCTAACGTTTAAAAACAGTGGAAGACCTAAACGGTGAGCCAGGTGAAGCCCCTGCACCGAAGACAGGGTCTGTCAGAACCACATCGTATATATGGCATCATGGAGGCTCCTCATTGTCTCCTCGTCCTTTAAAGATATCTGGACCACTTTTTTGCTCAGCTTGTAGAACATGTTCAAAACATCGTATTGTATCGCTCGGCGACTTCACGGTGGAAGAGGGGTTAGTGCGTCTGCCTCACAATACGAAGGTCCTGCAGTCCTGGGTTCAAATCCAGGCTCGGGATCTTTCTGTGTGGAGTTTGCATGTTCTCCCCGTGAATGCGTGGGTTCCCTCCGGGTACTCCGGCTTCCTCCCACTTCCAAAGACATGCACCTGGGGATAGGTTGATTGGCAACACCAAATTGGCCCTAGTGTGTGAATGTGAGTGTGAATGTTGTCTGTCTATCTGTGTTGGCCCTGCGATGAGGTGGCGACTTGTTCAGGGTGTACCCCGCCTTCCGGCCAATTGTAGCTGAGATAGGCGCCAGCGCCCCCCGCGACCCCAAAAAAGGGAGTAAGCGGTAGAAAATGGATGGATGGGTATTGCTCGGCAATCCCGGACTGAAGCGCCTCCCATTCGCATTTTTAGAAGTTTGGTTACAGACTAGCCAAACGTATGCTCATTAAAGCCACTGAAGAGTTTTAAGGTGATGGTCTTGTAGAGGTTGGACTCTGGCTTGATGTACCAGTTGTCTGTGTGCCGGATCACTGTGAACCCAAGACCGCGGCTGTGAAGCTCTTCTACTAGCACTTTCATGTTGATCCAGTGGCTTCCGTCTACGGGGACCACCAGGATCTTTCAGCCGGAGTAGCACAGCGATCGCTAGAAGCGTCGACCGGGACATGTCCAAGGCAGGTTCTAGCACGATTGAGAGGAATATTGGCTAGACGGACTGGATAGACGGCTATCTTGACCTTTGTGTATTTCTGTCCATAGTATAGTGTATAATGTGGCCATTTGGTAGTTCTTTTACCGGAAACATTTCATAATGATTTATGATCCTTATGTCACAATTGGTCGCCACCGTCTTTCAATCAATCAATCAATGTTTATTTATATAGCCCCAAATCACAAATGTCTCAAAGGACTGCACAAATCATTACGACTACAACATCCTCGGAAGAACCCACAAAAGGGCAAGGAAAACTCACACCCAGTGGGCAGGGAGAATTCACATCCAGTGGGACGCCAGTGACAATGCTGACTATGAGAAACCTTGGAGAGGACCTCAGATGTGGGCAACCCCCCCCCCCCTCTAGGGGACCGAAAGCAATGGCTGTCGAGCGGGTCTAACATGATACTGTGAAAGTTCAATCCATAGTGGTTCCAACACAGCCGCGAGAGTTCAGTTCAAAGCGGATCCAAGACAGCATCGAGAGTCCCGTCCACAGGAGACCATCTCAAGCGTAGGCGGATCAGCAGCGTAGAGATGTCCCCAATCGATACAGGCGAGCGGTCCATCCTGGGTCCCGACGAGCGGTCCATCCTGGGTCTCGACTCTGGACAGCCAGTACTTCATCCATGGTCATCGGACCGGACCCCCTCCACAAGGGAGGGGGGGACATAGGAGAAAGAAAAGAAGCGGCAGATCAACTGGTCTAAAAAGGAGGTCTATTTAAAGGCTAGAGTATACAGATGAGTTTTAAGGTGAGACTTAAATGCTTCTACTGAGGTAGCATCTCGAACTGTTACCGGGAGGGCATTCCAGAGTACTGGAGCCCTTTAAGTAGTTCTTTAAGACATCTGTCATTTTGTTTAGTAGTTCCAATGTCAGCCGACATATTAACAGCTGTATGTATTGATTTGTGATCACTTAATAATTGTTTTAAAGAGAAGCTTCTGCAAAAAGGCTTCTGCTGGGTTGCATATGACATCACATCCGCTTTGAAAGGCAAACAAGCATGAGCCGAGCGATGTGTGTATATATGTGTGTGTATATATATATATGTATATATATATATATACATATATATATATACGCACAAACCCTGTTTCTATATGAGTTGGGAAATTGTTTTGGATGCAAAAATGATGATGACGGGCTTGTTTAGCTTGGTCGGGACTCCAGATATCCACCCATTGCCTTCTTTGTCCGCAGATCTGCCGTCCAGAAGCTCGACTCCTTCCCTCGCAGGAAGTGGGGGGCCAGTCGTTTCCTGCACGGCGCCCGCCAGCGCTCCAGCCCTGCGGCCGGAAGCGGAGCGGGACGGCGTGCAGCCGGATGCGGATGGCAGCTTTTACACAGAGCTATACCCGGGCCCGCAGAGCTTCGTGGAAAGGCTGAGTGCGGAGGAGCGCCCGCCGGTGGCGGAGGGCGTCCACTTCCCTCCCGTGGTGGAGACGGTGTCCTCCATCAGGCCCGCCGGGTACCGGTCGGCGCTGATGCCCGCAGAGAACAAGCCTCTGGAAGTGGGCATTCTGCAGAAGGTGAAGGCCATCTTAGCCCAGGTGGACCCGAAGACGGCGGCACGGCACATCACCAAGTGCGACTGCACGGTGCTGCCCGACCCCCGGCGCCATTATCTTCGACTTGAAAACCCAGCAGGGCATTGACGACTTTGCCTTTGCCCCTC
Organism: Nerophis ophidion; assembly: GCF_033978795.1. NCBI lineage: Eukaryota > Metazoa > Chordata > Actinopteri > Syngnathiformes > Syngnathidae > Nerophis > Nerophis ophidion. Next base: position 12,934,456 of record NC_084611.1, read on the forward strand.
GCAGTTGGCTCGGATACTGGAGGTGCGGCCGGAGGTGCAGAGGATGATGGGAGTCAGCTCTGGAGTGGAGCTGCTCACGCTGCCGCACGGCCAACGCCTCCGATTGGACCTGCTGGAGAGGCGAGTTGCCCCTGGACACGCCCACATTAGTCACATGATCAACGCCGCGTGTACACGTGTCCCTGCAGGCTGCACGTCATGGCCACCACGCTGGCCGTCAACCTGCTGGGCTGTACCGGCACAGCCGAGGAGCGGGCGGGCCTGCTGCACGGGATGATCCGGACGGCGGCCGAGCTCAAGAACAACATGGGCAACATGTTTGGCTTCGCCGCCGTCATGAGGGCGCTGGAGCTGCCGCAGGTGAGCCACACCTTTTTCCCTTTTCCTCATGGCAAAGATGCCTTGCAACGTCCTGCCCTCGGTTGGTCTTGTGACTGACATCGTTTGTTCCCGTGTCGCCATAAAAACGTCCTCACTTACGATATTGGAGCCATGCTGTCATCATTTCTTACATGCTTTTATTGTGTAGGAGTGTGCAATGTTGGAAAAGGTTTGATCAAGTGGAATGAGTCAAACAGAGAACGATTTAGATTTATTATTAATTATTCAAACTTTCATTTAATATTTATTTTGAATTGTTTAGTTTTGTTATTTATACTTTTTTGTTATTATTATTATTATTATTATTATATTTTAATAATTATAATATATTGTATGGTCTGTATGATCGGTGTCAGAGCTTGGTCCGCGTTGCCGGCAGTAAGTCGAACACATTTCCAGTGAGGGTTGGACTCCGCCAAGGCTGTCCTTTGTCACCGATTCTGTTCATAACTTTTATGGACAGAATTTCTAGGCGCAGTCAAGGCGTTGAGGGGTTCCGGTTTGGTGACCGCAGGATTAGGTCTCTGCTTTTTGCAGATGATGTGGTCCTGATGGCTTCATCTGGCCGGGATCTTCAGCTCTCACTGGATCGGTTCGCAGCCGAGTGTGAAGCGACCGGAATGAGAATCAGCACCTCCAAGTCCGAGTCCATGGTTCTCGCCCGGAAAAGGGTGGAGTGCCATCTCCGGGTTGGGGAGGAGACCCTGCCCCAAGTGGAGGAGTTCAAGTACCTAGGAGTCTTGTTCACAAGTGGGGGAAGAGTGGATTGTGAGATCGACAGGCGGATCGGTGCGGCATCTTCAGTAATGCGGACGTTGTAACGATCCGTTGTGGTAAAGAAGGAGCTGAGCCGGAAGGCAAAGCTCTCAATTTACCGGTCGATCTACGTTCCCATCCTCACCTATGGTCATGAGCTTTGGGTCATGTCCGAAAGGATAAGATCACGGGTACAAGCGGCCGAAATGAGTTTCCTCCGCCGTGTGGCGGGTCTCTCCCTTAGAGATAGGGTGAGAAGCTCTGCCATCCGGGAGGAACTCAAAGTAAAGCCGCTGCTCCTCCACATCTAGAGGAGCCAGATGAGGTGGTTCGGGCATCTGGTCAGGATGCCACCCGAACGACTCCCGAGGGAGGTGTTTAGGGCACGTCCAACCGGTAGGAGGCCACGGGGAAGACCCAGGACACGTTGGGAAGACTATGTCTCTCGGCTGGCACTGGGAACGCCACGGGATCCCCCGGGAAGAGCTAGACGAAGTGGCTGGGGAGAGGGAAGTCTGGGCTTCCCTGCTTAGGCTGCTACCCCCGCGACCCGACCTCGGATTAGCGGAAGAAGATGGATGGATGGATGGAATTATAATATAAGACATCTTGGGTGTTATAGTTCGGTTGGTAGAGCAGCCGTGCCAGCAACTTGAGGGTTCCAGGTACGATTCCCGCTTCCGCCGTCCTCCTCACCGCCGTTGTGTCCTTGGGCAAGACACTTTACCAACCTGCTCCCACTGCCACCCACACTGGTTTAAATGTAACTTAAATATTGGGTTTCACTATGTAAAAGCGCTTTGAGTCACTACAGAAAAAGCGCTATACAAATATAATTTACTTCATGATTCACGTCTTTATCATCTATTGTTGTGTATCATTTTATTTTAATATTTTATGTATCAATTTTTTGATTATCAACCATCTGGAATAGAGCAATGCTGTCTTTAAGTTGAAGTGGAAGGGTAATTGGTTCTTAATGACACCTAGTCGCCACAATAATTTAATTTGGTAAGTTAGCATCCACTAAAGGTTGCAAGCAGCCTTTTTAAGTTCACACTATGTAGCTGAGATAGGCTCCAGCAACCCCGTGACCCCGAACGGGACAAGCAGTAGAAAATGGATGCATGGATGAAGCAAATGGAATGATGCGGACACATTTGTTACTGGATAGGTTCCGCCTGGTGTAAGGGATATGCAACTATAAATACTGAATACATGTTCATATTGAGAGCTTCACGGTGGAAGAGGGGTTAGTGCATCTGTCTCACAACACCAAGGTCCTGAGTAGTCAGGGTTCAATCCCGAGCTCGGGATCTTTCTGTGTGGAGTTTGCATGTTCTTCCCGTGAATGCGTGGGTTCCCTCCGGGTACTCCGGCTTCCTCTCACTTCCAAAGACATGCACCTGGGGATAGGTTGATTGGCAACACTAAATTGGCCCTAGTGTGTGAATTTGAGTGTGAGTGTTGTTTGTCTACTTGTGTTGGCCCTCTGATGAGGTGGGGACTTGTCCACGGTGTACACCGCCTTCCGCCCGATTGTAGCTGAGATAGGCACCAACGCCCCCCGCAACCCCAAAGGGAATAGCCGGTAAAAATGGATGGATGTTTATATTGACAAAAATGCTCTTTTGTTGTTCAATTGTCATTACGCATGGCTAGCTCGTGTGCTATTGTGTGCTTAGCTGTTGTGTAGCTGCTAGCTCTTAGTAGCCTATGGCCAAGCATGTTTTTGTGTTTTGTAAATGACTTTAGTAAAATACAAGAAATTGTATTTATTGGAGTACATTTAGATGTTAACTGCCCGTTCAGCTTTGTAGAAGTAAACATGCTGCAGGACTGCTTTTATAGCACATGATATCACACACAAGTAAACAAGTTGCGCGACTGGTTGTATCGCACATGATATTGCACACAAGTAAACACGCTGCAGGACTGCTTGTATCGCACATGATATCACACACAAGTAAACAAGTAGACAAAACTAGCGAAAGGAAAGAAGAATATATTCAGTTTATAACAGAATACATTTACATATGTATAAAAAAATGTTTTCTCTTGAATTATTTTTTCAATGAGTGAAGTAACGCTTAGAACAAAACACAATATAGAATGTGAGACATAACAGGATAATGCATACATTTCTCATGTGTTTGCAAAACACTTACAAAAATGTGGGACCCCAAAATTTTACTGTGGGACCCCGTTTTTATGATTTGATGGGGTCCCAGGGAGTCCCGTTTTGAAAATTCCTAGCGCCAACACTGTGTAGGATGCCGAAAAAGGGACTGAAATAGTCTAAAGTCTGGAGTTCAGCCGATTGACTGACGTTTGTGCTATTGTGTCTGATAGCAGCTAGCTTAGCTTATCTCCCTGGTGGTCTAGTGGTTAGGTTTGGTCCCTCATATTGCCGTGTTCTGGGTCCGATTCCTGTTCAGGGAAAACAGCATTTTGGCAACAGGGAGTCTTTACAGGGGAATTAGCTCAAATGGTAGAGCGCTTGCTTAGCATGTGAGAGGTAGCGGGATCGATACCCGAATTCTCCAGGGAATCTTTTTCGGAGGGCAATAAAAAAGGACTTTAGTATATGAGAAAGTTAGCTCAAATGGTAGCATGCTAGTTTAACACGTGAGAGTTAGAGATGGATGGCTGAATTCTTCAGTCTGGTCTCTGGACTGTCTATGAAGTGTCATGTAATACTGAACATCTGTTATTTATCTATTTGTAATATCATAGTTGTTAGCTACATAATGATAGCAGCTAGCAGTCCAAAACGCTTTACAGAGGAATTAGCTTGAATGGAAGCATGCTAGTTTGCATGTGAAGAGGGTAGCGGTATGGATGATTTTCTTGGAGGTGTATTACACCACAATCCCTGTGCCAACCCACCCTTACAGGGGAATTAGCTCAAAAGGTAGCATGCTAGCTTAACTTGGTAGCAAGATTGACAACTGAAAACACATTCCGGGACTGTTTTGTCAAACTAAAAGGTCAGCTATGTTTTTAGGAACTCCTAAGTTCCTCACATTATTCACCACTCCAGATATAGTTGCTAAAATGCTAAGTTCCCTGACCGGGAATCGAACCCGGGCCGCGGCGGTGAGAGCGCCGAATCCTAACCACTAGACCACCAGGGACTTGAGGACAGTTTGTTTGAGGCTCACACTTTGAATGTGACAGTCACAGTCCAGAGACCAGACTGAAGACTTCAGCCATCGATCTCGCTAACTCTCACATGTTTAGATAGCATGCTAACATTTACGCTAAATCCCGCTTAAGTCATCAATCATATCACATGTCATCCTTCATGTGAGAGGAAGAAGTTGCTCATACAGACATCCATCCAGTCCCTGGTGGTCTAGTGTTGAGAATTCTTCCCTCATATTGCTGTGTTCTGGGTCTGATTCCCGTCCAGGGAAGATAGCATTTTGGCAACGCATAACCTTTACAGGGGAATTAGCTCAAGTGGTAGAGCGCTCGCTTAGCATGTGAGAGGTAGCGGGACCGATGCCCGCATTCTCCACTGAAAGTTTTTAGGAGTTTGAGAGCCGACCCCATGTGTGCAGTCGTCCATCTTGTGGGACACGTGTGGACGTCAGTAAAGTCTGTATGACGGGCGTGGCCTTCAGGATACACACACTGTAGTATTACTTAAAAGTACTGCAGTAACACTCTTACTAAAATATAAGACATTGACAAAACTACTGAAATAGTTCGAAGTCTGGACTTTTGCCGATTGACTGACGTTTGTGTGATTGTGTCTGATAGCAGCTAGCTTAGCTTGTCTTACAGGGGAATTAGCTGAAATGGTAGAGCGCCCTTAAGGGGACGGGCGATATGCGCATTAGTATAGTTAGGAGGAGATGCCTCATCTAGCGCAAAAAATTGTTTGGTTTAAACCAGGTTTCGCTGAGGTCAGCCATGTTTTTTTGGAACTCTTAAGTACCTCACATTATTCACCACTCAGACATAGTTGCTAAAATGCTAAGTTCCCTGACCGGGAATCGAACCCGGGCCGCAGCGGTGAGAGCGCCGAATCCTAACCACTAGACCACCATGGACTTGAAAATAGATTATATGAGGCTCACGCTTCGAGTGTGACAGTCACCTGTTAAATGACACTTCTTAGACAGTCCAGAGACCAGACTGAAGACATCCATCTCGCTAACTCTAACATTTTAAGCTAGCATGCTAACATTTAAGTTAATTTTAGCTACAGTAAAGTCATCAATCATGATATCAGATTGTTTCTTTCATGTACGACTCCACCTCTGAGAGGAAGAAGTTGCTCATACAGATATCCATCAAGTCCCTGGTGGTCTAGTGGTTGGGATTGGTCCCTCTTTTTGCTGTGTTCTGGGTCCGATTCCTGTTCAGGGAAAATAGGGAACAGGTTACCTTCACAGGGGAATTTGCTCAGATGGTAGAGCGCTCGCTTAGCATGTGAGAGGTAGCGGGATTGACGCCCGCATTCTCCAGTGAAAGTTTTTAAGAGTTTGAGAGCCGACCCCATGTGTGCAGTCGTCCATCTTGTGGGACACTTGTGGACGTCAGTAAAGTCTGTATGACGGGCGTGGCCTTCAGGATACACACACTGTAGTATTACTTAAAACTACTGCAGTAACACTCTTACTAAAATATAAGACATTGACAAAACTACTGAAATAGTTCGAAGTCTGGACTTTTGCCGATTGACTGACGTTTGTGTGATTGTGTCTGATAGCAGCTAGCTTAGCTTGTCTTACAGGGGAATTAGCTGAAATGGTAGAGCGCTCTTAAGGGGACGGGCGATATGCGCATTAGTATAGTTAGGAGGAGATGCCTCATCTAGCGCAAAAAATTGTTTGGTTTAAACCAGGTTTCGCTGAGGTCAGCCATGTTTTTTTGGAACTCTTAAGTTCCTCACATTATTTACCACTCAGACATAGTTGCTAAAATGCTGAGTTCCCTGACCGGGAATCGAACCGGGGCCGCGGCGGTGAGAGCGCCGAATCCTAACCACTAGACCACCAGGGACTTGATAATAGATTATATGAGGCTCACGCTTCGAGTGTGACAGTCACCTGTTATATGACACTTCTTAGACAGTCCAGAGACCAGACTGAAGACATCCATCTCGCTAACTCTAACATGTTAAGCTAGCATGCTAACATTTAAGTTAATTTTAGCTACAGTAAAGTCATCAATCATGATATCAGATTGTTTCTTTCATGTACGACTCCACCTCTGAGAGGAAGAAGTTGCTCATACAGATATCCATCAAGTCCCTGGTGGTCTAGTGGTTGGGATTGGTCCCTCTTTTTGCTGTGTTCTGGGTCCGATTCCTGTTCAGGGAAAATAGGGAACAGGTTACCTTCAAAGGGGAATTAGCTCAGATGGTAGAGCGCTCGCTTAGCATGTGAGAGGTAGCGGGATTGATGCCCGCATTCTCCAGTTAAACATTTTCAACTGGGAATAAAAAAAGGAGATTATCAAATGAGAAAGTTAGCTCAAATGGTAGCATGCTAGGTAGCAAGATTGACAACTGTGTTCTGCACATGAAAACACATTTTTACAATGTTGTTGTTGTCAGAATACAACGTCAGCCATGTTTTTTAGGGACTCTGAAGTTCTCACATTATTCACCACTCCAGACATAGTTGCTAAAATGCCAAGTTCCCTGACCGGGAATCGAACCCGGGCCGCGGCGGTGAGAACGCCAAATCCTAACCACTAGACCACCAGGGACTTGTTGTTATTATATATGAGGCTCACCCTTTGAGTGTGACAATCACCTGTTATATGACACTTCTTAGACAGTCCAGAGACCAGACTGAAGACTTCAGCCATCGATCTCGCTAACTTTCACATGTTTAGATAGCATGCTAACCCTCCATCCATCCATCCATTTCCTACCGCTTATTCCCTTTCGGGGTCGCGGGGGGCGCTGGCGCAACATTTACGCTAAATCCCGCTTAAGTCATCAATCTTATCACATGTCATCCTTCATGTGAGAGGAAGAAGTTGCTCATACAGACATCCATCCAGTCCCTGGTGGTCTAGTGTTGAGAATTCTTCCCTCATATTGCTGTGTTCTGGGTCTGATTCCCGTCCAGGGAAGATAGCATTTTGGCAACGCATAACCTTTACAGGGGAATTAGCTCAAGTGGTAGAGCGCTCGCTTAGCATGTGAGAGGTAGCGGGACCGATGCCCGCATTCTCCACTGAAAGTTTTTAAGAGTTTGAGAGCCGACCCCATGTGTGCAGTCGTCCATCTTGTGGGACACGTGTGGACGTCAATAAAGTCTGTATGACGGGCGTGGCCTTCAGGATACACACACTGTAGTATTACTTAAAAGTACTGCAGTAACACTCTTACTAAAATATAAGACATTGACAAAACTACTGAAATAGTCCAAAGTCTGGACTTTTGCCGATTGACTGACGTTTGTGTGATTGTGTCTGATAGCAGCTAGCTTAGCTTGTCTTACAGGGGAATTAGCTGAAATGGTAGAGCGCTCTTAAGGGGACGGGCGATATGCGCATTAGTATAGTTAGGAGGAGATGCCTCATCTAGCGCAAAAAAATTGTTTGGTTTAAACCAGGTTTCGCTGAGGTCAGCCATGTTTTTTTGGAACTCTTAAGTTCCTCACATTATTCACCACTCAGACATAGTTGCTAAAATGCTAAGTTCCCTAACCGGGAATCGAACCCGGGCCGCGGCGGTGAGAGCGCCGAATCCTAACCACTAGACCACCAGGGACTTGATAATAAATTATATGAGGCTCACGCTTCGGGTGTGACAGTCACCTGTTATATGACACTTCTTAGACAGTCCAGAGACCAGACTGAAGACGTCCATCCCGCTAACTCTAACATGTTAAGCTAGCATGCTAACATTTAAGTTAATTTTAGCTACAGTAAAGTCATCAATCATGATATCAGATTGTTTCTTTCATGTACGACTCCACCTCTGAGAGGAAGAAGTTGCTCATACAGATATCCATCAAGTCCCTGGTGGTCTAGTGGTTGGGATTGGTCCCTCTTTTTGCTGTGTTCTGGGTCCGATTCCTGTTCAGGGAAAATAGGGAACAGATTACCTTCACAGGGGAATTAGCTCAGTTGGTAGAGCGCTCGCTTAGCATGTGAGAGGTAGCGGGATTGATGCCCGCATTCTCCAGTTAAACATTTTCAACTGGGAATAAAAAAAGGAGATTATCATATGAGAAAGTTAGCTCAAATGGTAGCATGCTAGGTAGCAAGATTGACAACTGTGTTCTGCACATGAAAACACATTTTTACAATGTTGTTGTTGTCAAACTACAAGGTCAGCCATGTTTTTTAGGGACTCTGAAGTTCTCACATTATTCACCACTCCAGACATAGTTGCTAAAATGCCAAGTTCCCTGACCGGGAATCGAACCCGGGCCGCGGCGGTGAGAGCGCCGAATCCTAACCACTAGACCACCAGGGACTTGTTGTTATCATATATGAGGCACACCATTTGAGTGCGACAGTCACCTGTTATATGACACTTCTTAGACAGTCCAGAGACCAGACCGAAGACTTCAGCCATCGATCTCGCTAACTCTCACATGTTTAGATAGCATGCTAACATTTACGCTAAATCCTGCTTAAGTCATCAATCATATCACATGTCATCATTCATGTGAGAGGAAGAAGTTGCTCATACAGACATCCATCCAGTCCCTGGTGGTCTAGTGTTGAGAATTCTTCCCTCATATTGCTGTGTTCTGGGTCTGATTCCCGTCCAGGGAAGATAGCATTTTGGCAACGCATAACCTTTACAGGGGAATTAGCTCAAGTGGTAGAGCGCTCGCTTAGCATGTGAGAGGTAGAGGGATCGATGCCTGCATTCTCCACTGAAAGTTTTTAAGAGTTTGAGAGCCGACCCCATGTGTGCAGTCGTCCATCTTGTGGGACACGTGTGGACGTCAGTAAAGTCTGTATGACGGGCGTGGCCTTCAGGATACACACACTGTAGTATTACTTAAAAGTACTGCAGTAACACCCTTACTAAAATATAAGACATTGACAAAACTACTGAAATAGTTCGAAGTCTGGACTTTTGCCGATTGACTGACGTTTGTGTGATTGTGTCTGATAGCAGCTAGCTTAGCTTGTCTTACAGGGGAATTAGCTGAAATGGTAGAGCGCTCTTAAGGGGACGGGCGATATGCGCATTAGTATAGTTAGGAGGAGATGCCTCATCTAGCGCAAAAAATTGTTTGGTTTAAACCAGGTTTCGCTGAGGTCAGCCATGTTTTTTTGGAACTCTTAAGTTCCTCACATTATTTACCACTCAGACATAGTTGCTAAAATGCTAAGTTCCCTGACCGGGAATCGAACCCTGGCCGCGGCGGTGAGAGCGCCGAATCCTAACCACTAGACCACCAGGGACTTGATAATAGATTATATGAGGCTCACGCTTCGAGTGTGACAGTCACCTGTTATATGACACTTCTTAGACAGTCCAGAGACCAGACTGAAGACATCCATCTCGCTAACTCTAACATGTTAAGCTAGCATGCTAACATTTAAGTTAATTTTAGCTACAGTAAAGTCATCAATCATGATATCAGATTGTTTCTTTCATGTACGACTCCACCTCTGAGAGGAAGAAGTTGCTCATACAGATATCCATCAAGTCCCTGGTGGTCTAGTGGTTGGGATTGGTCCCTCTTTTTGCTGTGTTCTGGGTCCGATTCCTGTTCAGGGAAAATAGGGAACAGGTTACCTTCACAGGGGAATTAGCTCAGATGGTAGAGCGCTCGCTTAGCATGTGAGAGGTAGCGGGATCGATGCCCGCATTCTCCACTGAAAGTTTTTAAGAGTTTGAGAGCCGTCCCCATGTGTGCAGTCGTCCATCTTGTGGGACACGTGTGGACGTCAGTAAAGTCTGTATGACGGGCGTGGCCTTCAGGATACACACACTGTAGTATTACTTAAAACTACTGCAGTAACACTCTTACTAAAATATAAGACATTGACAAAACTACTGAAATAGTTCGAAGTCTGGACTTTTGCCGATTGACTGACGTTTGTGTGATTGTGTCTGATAGCAGCTAGCTTAGCTTGTCTTACAGGGGAATTAGCTGAAATGGTAGAGCGCTCTTAAGGGGACGGGCGATATGCGCATTAGTATAGTTAGGAGGAGATGCCTCATCTAGCGCAAAAAATTGTTTGGTTTAAACCAGGTTTCGCTGAGGTCAGCCATGTTTTTTTGGAACTCTTAAGTTCCTCACATTATTTACCACTCAGACATAGTTGCTAAAATGCAAAGTTCCCTGACCGGGAATCGAACCCGGGCCGCGGCGGTGAGAGCGCCGAATCCTATCCACTAGACCACCAGGGACTTGATAATAGATTATATGAGGCTCACGCTTCGAGTGTGACAGTCACCTGTTATGACACTTCTTAGACAGTCCAGAGACCAGACTGAAGACATCCATCTCGCTAACTCTAACATGTTAAGCTAGCATGCTAACATTTAAGTTAATTTTAGCTACAGTAAAGTCATCAATCATGATATCAGATTGTTTCTTTCATGTACGACTCCACCTCTGAGAGGAAGAAGTTGCTCATACAGATATCCATCAAGTCCCTGGAGGTCTAGTGGTTGGGATTGGTCCCTCTTTTTGCTGTGTTCTGGGTCCGATTGCTGTTCAGGGAAAATAGGGAACAGGTTACCTTCGCAGGGGAATTAGCTCAGATGGTAGAGCGCTCGCTTAGCATGTGAGAGGTAGCGGGATCGATACCCGCATTCTCCACTGAAAGTTTTTAAGAGTTTGAGAGCCGACCCCATGTGTGCAGTCGTCCATCTTGTGGGACACGTGTGGACGTCAGTAAAGTCTAAATGACGGGCGTGGCCTTCAGGATACACACACTGTAGTATTACTTAAAAGTACTGCAGTAACACTCTTACTAAAATATAAGACATTGACAAAACTACTGAAATAGTTCGAAGTCTGGACTTTTGCTGATTGACTGACGTTTGTGTGATTGTGTCTGATAGCAGCTAGCTTAGCTTGTCTTACAGGGGAATTAGCTCAAATGGTAGAGCGCTCTTAAGGGGACGGGCGATATGCGCATTAGTATAGTTAGGAGGAGATGCCTCATCTAGCGCAAAAAATTGTTTGGTTTAAACCAGGTTTCGCTGAGGTCAGCCATGTTTTTTTGGAACTCTTAAGTTCCTCACATTATTTACCACTCAGACATAGTTGCTAAAATGCTAAGTTCCCTGACCGGGAATCGAACCCGGGCCGCGGCGGTGAGAGCTCCGAATCCTAACCACTAGACCACCAGGGACTTGATAATAGATTATATGAGGCTCACGCTTCGAGTGTGACAGTCACCTGTTATATGACACTTCTTAGACAGTCCAGAGACCAGACTGAAGACATCCATCTCGCTAACTCTAACATGTTAAGCTAGCATGCTAACATTTAAGTTAATTTTAGCTACAGTAAAGTCATCAATCATGATATCAGATTGTTTCTTTCATGTACGACTCCACCTCTGAGAGGAAGAAGTTGCTCATACAGATATCCATCAAGTCCCTGGTGGTCTAGTGGTTGGGATTGGTCCCTCTTTTTGCTGTGTTCTGGGTCCGATTCCTGTTCAGGGAAAATAGGGAACAGGTTACCTTCACAGGGGAATTAGCTCAGATGGTAGAGCGCTCGCTTAGCATGTGAGAGGTAGCGGGATCGATGCCCGCATTCTCGACTGAAAGTTTTTAAGAGTTTGAGAGCCGACCCCATGTGTGCAGTCGTCCATCTTGTGGGACACGTGTGGACGTCAGTAAAGTCTGTATGACGAGGACAGCTGGAAGTGGGCGTTGCCTTCAGGATACACACACTGTAGTATTACTTAAAAGTACTGCAGTAACACTCTTACTAAAATATAAGACATTGACAAAACTACTGAAATAGTTTGAAGTCTGGACTTTTGCCGATTGACTGACGTTTGTGTGATTGTGTCTGATAGCAGCTAGCTTAGCTTGTCTTACAGGGGAATTAGCTCAAATGGTAGAGCGCTCTTAAGGGGACGGGCGATATGCGCATTAGTATAGTTAGGAGGAGATGCCTCATCTAGCGCATACAATTGTTTGGTTTAAACCAGGTTTCGCTGAGGTCAGCCATGTTTTTTTGGAACTCTTAAGTTCCTCACATTATTTACCACTCAGACATAGTTGCTAAAATGCTAAGTTCCCTGACCGGGAATCGAACCCGGGCCGCGGCGGTGAGAGCGCCGAATCCTAACCACTAGACCACCAGGGACTTGATAATAGATTATATGAGGCTCACGCTTCGAGTGTGACAGTCACCTGTTATATGACACTTCTTAGACAGTCCAGAGACCAGACTGAAGACGTCCATCTCGCTAACTCTAACATGTTAAGCTAGCATGCTAACATTTAAGTTAATTTTAGCTACAGTAAAGTCATCAATCATGATATCAGATTGTTTCTTTCATGTACGACTCCACCTCTGAGAGGAAGAAGTTGCTCATACAGATATCCATCAAGTCCCTGGTGGTCTAGTGGTTGGGATTGATCCCTCTTTTTGCTGTGTTCTGGGTCCGATTCCTGTTCAGGGAAAATAGGGAACAGTTTACCTTCACAGGGGAATTAGCTCAGATGGTAGAGCGCTCGCTTAGCATGTGAGAGGTAGCGGGATCGATGCCCGCATTCTCCACTGAAAGTTTTTAAGAGTTTGAGAGCCGACCCCATGTGTGCAGTCGTCCATCTTGTGGGACACTTGTGGACGTCAGTAAAGTCTGTATGACGGGCGTGGCCTTCAGGATACACACACTGTAGTATTACTTAAAACTACTGCAGTAACACTCTTACTAAAATATAAGACATTGACAAAACTACTGAAATAGTTCGAAGTCTGGACTTTTGCCGATTGACTGACGTTTGTGTGATTGTGTCTGATAGCAGCTAGCTTAGCTTGTCTTACAGGGGAATTAGCTCAAATGGTAGAGCGCTCTTAAGGGGACGGGCGATATGCGCATTAGTATAGTTAGGAGGAGATGCCTCATCTAGCGCATACAATTGTTTGGTTTAAACCAGGTTTCGCTGAGGTCAGCCATGTTTTTTTGGAACTCTTAAGTTCCTCACATTATTTACCACTCAGACATAGTTGCTAAAATGCTAAGTTCCCTGACCGGGAATCGAACCCGGGCCGCGGCGGTGAGAGCGCCGAATCCTAACCACTAGACCACCAGGGACTTGATAATAGATTATATGAGGCTCACGCTTCGAGTGTGACAGTCACCTGTTATATGACACTTCTTAGACAGTCCAGAGACCAGACTGAAGACATCCATCTCGCTAACTCTAACATGTTTAGCTAGCATGCTAACATTTAAGTTAATTTTAGCTACAGTAAAGTCATCAATCATGATATCAGATTGTTTCTTTCATGTACGACTCCACCTCTGAGAGGAAGATGTTGCTCATACAGATATCCATCAAGTCCCTGGTGGTCTAGTGGTTGGGATTGGTCCCTCTTTTTGCTGTGTTCTGGGTCCGATTCCTGTTCAGGGAAAATAGGGAACAGGTTACCTTCACAGGGGAATTTGCTCAGATGGTAGAGCGCTCGCTTAGCATGTGAGAGGTAGCGGGATTGATGCCCGCATTCTCCAGTTAAACATTTTCAACTGGGAATAAAAAAAGGAGATTATCATATGAGAAAGTTAGCTCAAATGGTAGCATGCTAGGTAGCAAGATTGACAACTGTATTCTGCACATGAAAACACATTTTTACAATGTTGTTGTTGTCAAACTACAAGGTCAGCCATGTTTTTTAGGGACTCTGAAGTTCTCATATTATTCACCACTCCAGACATAGTTGCTAAAATGCCAAGTTCCCTGACCGGGAATCGAACCCGGGCCGGTGAGAGCGCCGAATCCTAACCACTAGACCACCAGGGACTTGTTATCATATATGAGGCACACCATTTGAGTGCGACAGTCACCTGTTATATGACACTTCTTAGACAGTCCAGAGACCAGACCGAAGACTTCAGCCATCGATCTCGCTAACTCTCACATGTTTAGATAGCATGCTAACATTTACGCTAAATCCCGCTTAAGTCATCAATCATATCACATGTCATCCTTCATGTGAGAGGAAGAAGTTGCTCATACAGACATCCATCCAGTCCCTGGTGGTCTAGTGTTGAGAATTCTTCCCTCATATTGCTGTGTTCTGGGTCTGATTCCCGTCCAGGGAAGATAGCATTTTGGCAACGCATAACCTTTACAGGGGAATTAGCTCAAGTGGTAGAGCGCTCGCTTAGCATGTGAGAGGTAGTGGGATCGATGCCCGCATTCTCCACTGAAAGTTTTTAAGAGTTTGAGAGCCGACCCCATGTGTGCAGTCGTCCATCTTGTGGGACACGTGTGGACGTCAGTAAAGTCTGTATGACGGGCGTGGCCTTCAGGATACACACACTGTAGTATTACTTAAAAGTACTGCAGTAACACCCTTACTAAAATATAAGACATTGACAAAACTACTGAAATAGTCCGAAGTCTGGACTTTTGCCGATTGACTGACGTTTGTGTGATTGTGTCTGATAGCAGCTAGCTTAGCTTGTCTTACAGGGGAATTAGCTGAAATGGTAGAGCGCTCTTAAGGGGACGGGCGATATGCGCATTAGTATAGTTAGGAGGAGATGCCTCATCTAGCGCAAAAAAATTGTTTGGTTTAAACCAGGTTTCGCTGAGGTCAGCCATGTTTTTTTGGAACTCTTAAGTTCCTCACATTATTCACCACTCAGACATAGTTGCTAAAATGCTAAGTTCCCTGACCGGGAATCAAACCCGGGCCGCGGCGGTGAGAGCGCCGAATCCTAACCACTAGACCACCAGGGACTTGATAATAGATTATATGAGGCTCACGCTTCGAGTGTGACAGTCACCTGTTATATGACACTTCTTAGACAGTCCAGAGACCAGACTGAAGACATCCATCTCGCTAACTCTAACATGTTAAGCTAGCATGCTAACATTTAAGTTAATTTTAGCTACAGTAAAGTCATCAATCATGATATCAGATTGTTTCTTTCATGTACGACTCCACCTCTGAGAGGAAGAAGTTGCTCATACAGATATCCATCAAGTCCCTGGTGGTCTAGTGGTTGGGATTGGTCCCTCTTTTTGCTGTGTTCTGGGTCCGATTCCTGTTCAGGGAAAATAGGGAACAGGTTACCTTCACAGGGGAATTAGCTCAGATGGTAGAGCGCTCGCTTAGCATGTGAGAGGTAGCGGGATCGATGCCCGCATTCTCGACTGAAAGTTTTTAAGAGTTTGAGAGCCGACCCCATGTGTGCAGTCGTCCATCTTGTGGGACACGTGTGGACGTCAGTAAAGTCTGTATGACGAGGACAGCTGGAAGTGGGCGTTGCCTTCAGGATACACACACTGTAGTATTACTTAAAAGTACTGCAGTAACACTCTTACTAAAATATAAGACATTGACAAAACTACTGAAATAGTTTGAAGTCTGGACTTTTGCCGATTGACTGACGTTTGTGTGATTGTGTCTGATAGCAGCTAGCTTAGCTTGTCTTACAGGGGAATTAGCTCAAATGGTAGAGCGCTCTTAAGGGGACGGGCGATATGTGCATTAGTATAGTTAGGAGGAGATGCCTCATCTAGCGCAAAAAAATTATTTGGTTTAAACCAGGTTTCGCTGAGGTCAGCCATGTTTTTTTGGAACTCTTAAGTTCCTCACATTATTCACCACTCAGACATAGTTGCTAAAATGCTAAGTTCCCTGAACGGGAATCGAACGCGGGCCGCGGCGGTGAGAGCGCCGAATCCTAACCACTAGACCACCAGGGACACGATAATAGATTGTATGAGGCTCACGCTTCGAGTGTGACAGTCACCTGTTATATGACACTTCTTAGACAGTCCAGAGACCAGACTGAAGACATCCATCTCGCTAACTCTAACATGTTAAGCTAGCATGCTAACATTTAAGTTAATTTTAGCTACAGTAAAGTCATCAATCATGATATCAGATTGCTTCTTTCATGTACGACTCCACCTCTGAGAGGAAGAAGTTGCTCATACAGATATCCATCAAGTCCCTGGAGGTCTAGTGGTTGGGATTGGTCCCTCTTTTTGCTGTGTTCTGGGTCCGATTCCTGTTCAGGGAAAATAGGGAACAGGTTACCTTCACAGGGGAATTAGCTCAGATGGTAGAGCGCTCGCTTAGCATGTGAGAGGTAGCGGGATCGATGCCTGCATTCTCCACTGAAAGTTTTAAGAGTTTGAGAGCCGACCCCATGTGTACAGTCGTCCATCTTGTGGGACACGTGTGGACGTCAGTAAAGTCTGTATGACGGGCGTGGCCTTCAGGATACACACACTGTAGTATTACTTAAAATTACTGCAGTAACACTCTTACTAAAATATAAGACATTGACAAAACTACTGAAATAGTTCAAAGTCTGTACTTTTGCCAATTGACTGACGTTTGTGTGATTGTGTCTGATAGCAGCTAGCTTAGCTTGTCTTACAGGGGAATTAGCTCAAATGGTAGAGCGCTCTTAAGGGGACGGGCGATATGCGCATTAGTATAGTTAGGAGGAGATGCCTCATCTAGCGCAAAAAATTGTTTGGTTTAAACCAGGTTTCGCTGAGGTCAGCCATGTTTTTTTGGAACTCTTAAGTTCCTCACATTATTCACCACTCAGACATAGTTGCTAAAATACTAAGTTCCCTGACCGGGAATCGAACCCAGGCCGCGGCGGTGAGAGCGCCGAATCCTAACCACTAGACCACCAGGGACTTGATAAAAGATTATATGAGGCTCACGCTTCGAGTGTGACAGTCACCTGTTATATGACACTTTTTAGACAGTCCGGAGACCAGACTGAAGACATCCATCTCGCTAACTCTAACATGTTAAGCTAGCATGCTAACATTTAAGTTAATTTTAGCTACAGTAAAGTCATCAATCATGATATCAGATTGTTTCTTTCATGTACGACTCCACCTCTGAGAGGAAGAAATTGCTCATACAGATATCCATAAAGTCCCTGGTGGTCTAGTGGTTGGGATTGGTCCCTCTTTTTGCTGTGTTCTGGGTCCGATTCCTGTTCAGGGAAAATAGGGAACAGGTTACCTTCACAGGGGAATTTGCTCAGATGGTAGAGCGCTCGCTTAGCATGTGAGAGGTAGCGGGATTGACGCCCGCATTCTCCAGTTAAACATTTTCAACTGGGAATAAAAAAAGGAGATTATCATATGAGAGGGTTAGCTCAAATGGTAGCATGCTAGGTAGCAAGGTTGACAACTGTGTTCTTCACATGAAAACAAATTTTTACAATGTTGTTGTTGTCAGAATACAAGGTCAGCCATGTTTTTTAGGGACTCTGAAGTTCTCACATTATTCACCACTCAGACATAGTTGCTAAAATGCCAAGTTCCCTGACCGGGAATCGAACCCGGGCCGCGGCGGTGAGAGCGCCGAATCCTAACTCCTAGACCACCAGGGACTTGTTGTTATCATATATGAGGCTCACCCTTTGAGTGCGACAGTCACCTGTTATATGACACTTCTTAGACAGTCCAGAGACCAGACCGAAGACTTCAGCCATCGATCTCGCTAACTCTCACATGTTTAGATAGCATGCTAACATTTACGCTAAATCCCGCTTAAGTCATCAATCATATCACATGTCATCCTTCATGTGAGAGGAAGAAGTTGCTCATACAGACATCCATCCAGTCCCTGGTGGTCTAGTGTTGAGAATTCTTCCCTCATATTGCTGTGTTCTGGGTCTGATTCCCGTCCAGGGAAGATAGCATTTTGGCAACACATAACCTTTACAGGGGAATTAGCTCAAGTGGTAGAGCGCTCGCTTAGCATGTGAGAGGTAGCGGGATCGATGCCCGCATTCTCCACTGAAAGTTTTTAAGAGTTTGAGAGCCGACCCCATGAGTGCAGTCGTCCATTTTGTGGGACACGTGTGGACGTCAGTAAAGTCTGTATGACGGGCGTGGCCTTCAGGATACACACACTGTAGTATTACTTAAAAGTACTGCAGTAACACCCTTACTAAAATATAAGACACTGACAAAACTACTGAAATAGTCCGAAGTCTGGACTTTTGCCGATTGACTGACGTTTGTGTGATTGTGTCTGATAGCAGCTAGCTTAGCTTGTCTTACAGGGGAATTAGCTGAAATGGTAGAGCGCTCTTAAGGGGACGGGCGATATGCGCATTAGTATAGTTAGGAGGAGATGCCTCATCTAGCGCAAAAAAATTGTTTGGTTTAAACCAGGTTTCGCTGAGGTCAGCCATGTTTTTTTGGAAGACTTCAGCCATCGATCTCGCTAACTCTCACATGTTTAGATAGCATGCTAACCCTCCATCCATCCATCCATTTTCTACCGCTTATTCCCTTTCGGGGTCGCGGGGGGCGCTGGCGCAACATTTACGCTAAATCCTGCTTAAGTCATCAATCATATCACATGTCATCCTTCATGTGAGAGGAAGAAGTTGCTCATACAGACATCCATCCAGTCCCTGGTGGTCCAGTGTTGAGAATTTTTCCCTCATATTGCTGTGTTCTGGGTCTGATTCCCGTCCAGGCAAGATAGCATTTCTGCAACACTTAACCTTTACAGGGGAATTAGCTCAAGTGGTAGAGCGCTCGCTTAGCACGTGAGAGGTAGCGGGACCGATGCCCGCATTCTCCACTGAAAGTTTTTAAGAGTTTGAGAGCCGACCCCATGTGTGCAGTCGTCCATTTTGTGGGACACGTGTGGACGTCAGTAAAGTCTGTATGACAGGCGTGGCCTTCAGGATACACACACTGTAGTATTACTTAAAAGTACTGCAGTAACACTCTTACTAAAATATAAGACATTGACAAAACTACTGAAATAGTTCGAAGTCTGGACTTTTGCCGATTGACTGACGTTTGTGTGATTGTGTCTGATAGCAGCTAGCTTAGCTTGTCTTACAGGGGAATTAGCTGAAATTGTAGAGCGCTCTTAAGGGGACGGGCGATATGCGCATTAGTATAGTTAGGAGGAGATGCCTCATCTAGCGCAAAAAATTGTTTGGTTTAAACTAGGTTTCGCTGAGGTCAGCCATGTTTTTTTGGAACTCTTAAGTTCCTCACATTATTTACCACTCAGACATAGTTGCTAAATGCTAAGTTCCCTGACCGGGAATCGAACCCGGGCCGCGGCGGTGAGAGCACCGAATCCTAACCACTAGACCACCAGGGACTTGATAATAGATTATATGAGGCTCACGCTTCGGGTGTGACAGTCACCTGTTATATGACACTTCTTAGACAGTCCAGAGACCAGACTGAAGACATCCATCTCGCTAACTCTAACATGTTAAGCTAGCATGCTAACATTTAAGTTAATTTTAGCTACAGTAAAGTCATCAATCATGATATCAGATTGTTTCTTTCATGTACGACTCCACCTCTGAGAGGAAGAAGTTGCTCATACAGATATCCATCAAGTCCCTGGTGGTCTAGTGGTTGGGATTGGTCCCTCTTTTTGCTGTGTTCTGGGTCCGATTCCTGTTCAGGGAAAATAGGGAACAGGTTACCTTCACAGGGGAATTAGCTCAGATGGTAGAGCGCTCGCTTAGCATGTGAGAGGTAGCGGGACCGATGCCCGCATTCTCCACTGAAATTTTTTAAGAGTTTGAGAGCCGACCCCATGTGTGCAGTCGTCCATCTTGTGGGACACGTGTGGACGTCAGTAAAGTCTGTATGACGGGCGTGGCCTTCAGGATACACACACTGTAGTATTACTTAAAAGTACTGCAGTAACACTCTTACTAAAATATAAGACATTGACAAAACTACTGAAATAGTCCATAGTCTGGACTTTTGCCGATTGACTGACGTTTGTGTGATTGTGTCTGATAGCAGCTAGCTTAGCTTGTCTTACAGGGGAATTAGCTGAAATGGTAGAGCGCTCTTAAGGGGACGGGCGATATGCGCATTAGTATAGTTAGGAGGAGATGCCTCATCTAGCGCAAAAAATTGTTTGGTTTAAACCAGGTTTCGCTGAGGTCAGCCATGTTTTTTTGGAACTCTTAAGTTCCTCACATTGTTCACCACTCAGACATAGTCGCTAACATGCTAAGTTCCCTGACCGGGAATCGAACCCGGGCCGCGGCGGTGAGAGCACCGAATCCTAACCACTAGACCACCAGGGACTTGATAATAGATTATATGAGGCTCACGCTTCGAGTGTGACAGTCACCTGTTATATGACACTTCTTAGACAGTCCAGAGACCAGACTGAAGACATCCATCTCGCTAACTCTAACATGTTAAGCTAGCATGCTAACATTTAAGTTAATTTTAGCTACAGTAAAGTCATCAATCATGATATCAGATTGTTTCTTTCATGTACGACTCCACCTCTGAGAGGAAGAAGTTGCTCATACAGATATCCATCAAGTCCCTGGTGGTCTAGTGGTTGGGATTGGTCCCTATTTTTGCTGTGTTCTGGGTCCGATTCCTGTTCAGGGAAAATAGGGAACAGGTTACCTTCACAGGGGAATTAGCTCAGATGGTAGAGCGCTCGCCTAGCATGTGAGAGGTAGCGGGATTGACGCCCGCATTCTCCAGTTAAACATTTTCAACCGGGAATAAAACAAGGAGATTATCATATGAGAGAGTTAGCTCAAATGGTAGCATGCTAGGTAGCAAGATTGACAACTGTGTTCTTCACATGAAAACACATTTTTACAATGTTGTTGTTGTCAGAATACAAGGTCAGCCATGTTTTTTAGGGACTCTGAAGTTCTCACATTGTTCACCACTCAGACATAGTTGCTAAAATGCCAAGTTCCCTGACCGGGAATCGAACCCGGGCCGCGGCGGTGAGAGCGCCGAATCCTAACCACTAGACCACCAGGGACTCGTTTTTACGAAATATGAGGCTCACCCTTTGAGTGTGACAGTCACCTGTTATATGACACTTCTTAGACAGTCCAGAGACCAGACTGAAGACTTCAGCCATCGATCTCGCTAACTCTCACATGTTTAGATAGCATGCTAACCCTCCATCCATCCATCCATTTTCTACCGCTTATTCCCTTTCGGGGTCGCGGGGGGCGCTGGCGCAACATTTACGCTAAATCCTGCTTAAGTCATCAATCATATCACATGTCAACCTTCATGTGAGAGGAAGAAGTTGCTCATACAGACATCCATCCAGTCCCTGGTGGTCCAGTGTTGAGAATTTTTCCCTCATATTGCTGTGTTCTGGGTCTGATTCCCGTCCAGGGAAGATAGCATTTTGGCAACACTTAACCTTTACAGGGGAATTAGCTCAAGTGGTAGAGCGCTCGCTTAGCATGTGAGAGGTAGCGGGATCGATGCCTGCATTCTCCACTGAAAGTTTTAAGAGTTTGAGAGCCGACCCCATGTGTACATTCGTCCATCTTGTGGGACACGTGTGGACGTCAGTAAAGTCTGTATGACGGGCGTGGCCTTCAGGATACACACACTGTAGTATTACTTAAAATTACTGCAGTAACACTCTTACTAAAATATAAGACATTGACAAAACTACTGAAATAGTTCAAAGTCTGTACTTTTGCCGATTGACTGACGTTTGTGTGATTGTGTCTGATAGCAGCTAGCTTAGCTTGTCTTACAGGGGAATTAGCTCAAATGGTAGAGCGCTCTTAAGGGGACGGGCGATATGCGCATTAGTATAGTTAGGAGGAGATGCCTCATCTAGCGCAAAAAATAGTTTGGTTTAAACCAGGTTTCGCTGAGGTCAGCCATGTTTTTTTGGAACTCTTAAGTTCCTCACATTATTCACCACTCAGACATAGTTGCTAAAATACTAAGTTCCCTGACCGGGAATCGAACCCAGGCCGCGGCGGTGAGAGCGCCGAATCCTAACCACTAGACCACCAGGGACTTGATAAAAGATTATATGAGGCTCACGCTTCGAGTGTGACAGTCACCTGTTATATGACACTTTTTAGACAGTCCGGAGACCAGACTGAAGACATCCATCTCGCTAACTCTAACATGTTAAGCTAGCATGCTAACATTTAAGTTAATTTTAGCTACAGTAAAGTCATCAATCATGATATCAGATTGTTTCTTTCATGTACGACTCCACCTCTGAGAGGAAGAAGTTGCTCATACAGATATCCATCAAGTCCCTGGTGGTCTAGTGGTTGGGATTGGTCCCTCTTTTTGCTGTGTTCTGGGTCCGATTCCTGTTCAGGGAAAATAGGGAACAGGTTACCTTCACAGGGGAATTTGCTCAGATGGTAGAGCGCTCGCTTAGCATGTGAGAGGTAGCGGGATTGATGCCCGCATTCTCCAGTTAAACATTTTCAACTGGGAATAAAACAAGGAGATTATCATATGAGAGAGTTAGCTCAAATGGTAGCATGCTAGGTAGCAAGATTGACAACTGTGTTCTTCACATGAAAACACATTTTTACAATGTTGTTGTTGTCAGAATACAAGGTCAGCCATGTTTTTTAGGGACTCTGAAGTTCTCACATTATTCACCACTCAGACATAGTTGCTAAAATGCCAAGTTCCATGACCGGGAATCGAACCCGGGCCGCGGCGGTGAGAGCGCCGAATCCTAACCACTAGACCACCAGGGACTTGTTTTTACTAAATATAAGGCTCACCCTTTGAGTGTGACAGTCACCTGTTATATGACACTTCTTAGACAGTCCAGAGACCAGACTGAAGACTTCAGCCATCGATCTCGCTAACTCTCACATGTTTAGATAGCATGCTAACCCTCCATCCATCCATCCATTTTCTACCGCTTATTCCCTTTCGGGGTCGCGGGGGGCGCTGGCGCAACATTTACGCTAAATCCTGCTTAAGTCATCAATCATATCACATGTCAACCTTCATGTGAGAGGAAGAAGTTGCTCATACAGACATCCATCCAGTCCCTGGTGGTCTAGTGTTGAGAATTTTTCCCTCATATTGCTGTGTTCTGGGTCTGATTCCCGTCCAGGGAAGATAGCATTTTGGCAACACTTAACCTTTACAGGGGAATTAGCTCAAGTGGTAGAGCGCTCGCTTAGCACGTGAGAGGTAGCGGGACCGATGCCCGCATTCTCCACTGAAAGTTTTTAAGAGTTTGAGAGCCGACCCCATGTGTGTGGACGTCAGTAAAGTCTGTATGACGGGCGTGGCTTTCAGGATACACACACTGTAGTATTACTTAAAAGTACTGCAGTAACACTCTTACTAAAATATAAGACATTGACAAAACTACTGAAATAGTCCGAAGTCTGGACTTTTGCCGATTGACTGACGTTTGTGTGATTGTGTCTGATAGCAGCTAGCTTAGCTTGTCTTACAGGGGAATTAGCTGAAATGGTAGAGCGCTCTTAAGGGGACGGGCGATATGCGCATTAGTATAGTTAGGAGGAGATGCCTCATCTAGCGCAAAAAATTGTTTGGTTTAAACCAGGTTTCGCTGAGGTCAGCCATGTTTTTTTGGAACTCTTAAGTACCTCACATTATTCACCACTCAAACATAGTTGCTAACATGCTTAGTTCCCTGACCGGGAATCGAACCCGGGCCGCGGCGGTGAGAGCGCCGAATCCTAACCACTAGACCACCAGGGACTTGATAAAAGATTATATGAGGCTCACGCTTCGAGTGTGACAGTCACCTGTTATATGACACTTCTTAGACAGTCCAGAGACCAGACTGAAGACATCCATCTCGCTAACTCTAACATGTTAAGCTAGCATGCTAACATTTAAGTTAATTTTAGCTACAGTAAAGTCATCAATCATGATATCAGATTGTTTCTTTCATGTACGACTCCACCTCTGAGAGGAAGAAGTTGCTCATACAGATATCCATCAAGTCCCTGGTGGTCTAGTGGTTGGGATTGGTCCCTCTTTTTGCTGTGTTCTGGGTCCGATTCCTGTTCAGGGAAAATAGGGAACAGGTTACCTTCACAGGGGAATTAGCTCAGATGGTAGAGCGCTCGCTTAGCATGTGAGAGGTAGCGGGATTGATGCCCGCATTCTCCAGTTAAACATTTTCAACTGGGAATAAAACAAGGAGATTATCATATGAGAGAGTTAGCTCAAATGGTAGCATGCTAGGTAGCAAGGTTGACAACTGTGTTCTTCTCATGAAAACACATTTTTACAATGTTGTTGTTGTTGTCAGAATACAAGGTCAGCCATGTTTTTTAGGGACTCTGAAGTTCTCACATTATTCACCACTCAGACATAGTTGCTAAAATGCCAAGTTCCCTGACCGGGAATCGAACCCGGGCCGCGGCAGTGAGAGCACCGAATCCTAACCACTAGACCACCAGGGACTTGTTTTTACTAAATATGAGGCTCACCCTTTGAGTGTGACAGTCACCTGTTATATGACACTTCTTAGACAGTCCAGAGACCAGACCGAAGACTTCAGCCATCGATCTCGCTAACTCTCACATGTTTAGATAGCATGCTAACCCTCCATCCATCCATCCGTTTTCTACCGCTTATTCCCTTTCGGGGTCGCGGGGGGCGCTGGCGCAACATTTACGCTAAATCCTGCTTAAGTCATCAATCATATCACATGTCAACCTTCATGTGAGAGGAAGAAGTTGCTCATACAGACATCCATCCAGTCCCTGGTGGTCTAGTGTTGAGAATTCTTCCCTCATATTGCTGTGTTCTGGGTCTGATTCCCGTCCAGGGAAGATAGCATTTTGGCAACACTTAACCTTTACAGGGGAATTAGCTCAAGTGGTAGAGCGCTCACTTAGCATGTGAGAGGTAGCGGGACCGATGCCCGCATTCTCCACTGAAAGTTTTAAGAGTTTGAGAGCCGACCCCATGTGTGCAGTCGTCCATCTTGTGGGACACGTGTGGACGTCAGTAAAGTCTGTATGACGGGCGTGGCCTTCAGGATACACACACTGTAGTACTACTTAAAAGTACTGCAGTAACACTCTTACTAAAATATAAGACATTGACAAAACTACTGAAATAGTCCGAAGTCTGGACTTTTGCCGATTGACTGACGTTTGTGTGATTGTGTCTGACTGGAGAGACGGAGAGACCAAGAGAATTGTGCAAGACAAAACTGAGCGACTGAAAAGTGGCTACTGACCTGTATTGCAAATTGTGGGATTAAAAACTTCTTTCAACCCGAGCAACTGGCTTCCAGCGGACCTATGTGAGTAGAAAGCTTACATTTGGCACCCAACTTGAACTTAAAAAAAAAAAAAAAAAAAAAATGTCGTCACCAAGCCTGATAGAGGCGCTGGGTCAGTTGTTGGCGGAGGTTTCCACGGCCAACCACAGGCAGATGGAAGCGATGCAGGCGCAAATGGGAGGCTAACACTGCTGTTGCTGCTGCCCTGAGGAGGCTAACACTCTGCTGCTGTTGCTGCTGCTCTGAGGAGGCTAACACTCTGCTGCTGTTGCTGCTGCTCTGAGGAGGCTAACACTGCTGTTGCTGCTGCCCTGAGGAGGCTAACACTCTGCTGCTGTTGCTGCTGCTCTGAGGAGGCTAACACTGCTGTTGCTGCTGCCCTGAGGAGGCTAACACTGCTGTTGCTGCTGCCCTGAGGAGGCTAACACTCTGCTGCTGTTGCTGCTGCCCTGAGGAGGCTAACACTGCTGTTGCTGCTGCCCTGAGGAGGCTAACACTCTGCTGCTGTTGCTGCTGCCCTGAGGAGGCTAACACTGCTGTTGCTGCTGCCCTGAGGAATTAGCAAGCATTCACAAACATCAATTTCTCCAACTCCAGTACAGCAGCACCTACCACCAACAGATCAAGCAGACTGCCATAAAGCCTGCTGATCAAGGTACTCCAAGGTTAAACTACCAACAGTAACAATGCCTCCTAGGAAGGCACAGGTTGACGAGCTGGAAGAAATAAAACTCTCGCTTAACTTTATGTCTGAAGAGTTGTCCAGAGTGGCAAACCAACAAACTGCACTTAGTCAACTAGTGGAGGAAGTTAGAGAGCTAAAAAAAATAATTGTAGAAAAAGACAAATCAATTAAAATATTGGAAAGATGTGTTGATGAACTTAAACAATACACAAGAATGGATGATTTGATTGTCAGTGGCTTGAACACCAAACACCGCTCATATGCTCGAGCAACTGCAGGTGAAAAGAATGGTGGGGATGAGTCCACGACGGAGCTAGAAAACCTGGAGCAACAGGTCCTGCAGTTTTTTCAGTCTAAGAACATTGAAATAGACAGTAATGCTATCTCTGCCTGTCATACCCTCCCTCGAAGGGATAACTTGGCAAAACAAGCAATTATTATAAGGTTTACGAACTGGAAAGTAAAAACTGATCTTTTGAGACAGTCTAAAAAATTAAGAGGTACGGCAGTGTACATTAATGAGCACTTAACAAAAAAAAACTCGGACATAGCAAGACAGGCTAGGGCCCTAAAGAAACAAGGGAAAATTCAGTCCACGTGGACACGGAATTGCAAAGTCTGGATAAAACTACAGGGCACGCCTGAAGAAGCAAAGGTTCTAGTAATCAGAGAAATGGGGGAGCTTGAAAAGAACAAATGATGAAACCAGAAATCATGTTGCCAACTTGGTAATTGAATGTTAATATAACAGCAAATGAATGAGTGAAATATGAACTTTGCACTATGTTTGAAAACGATATAGACCCTGAAAAAAATGTCTTCAATGGCATAGCAATGAATTGCAAATATTATACAGATGAACAATATAATGACAGTATAAAATTAAGTAACCACTTAACAATTATACATATTAATAGTAGAAGTCTGTCTGCAAACTTTCACCATATAAAGGAATTTTTAAGTCAATTTGTAAAACCTTTTAGCATTATAGCAATATCAGAAACTTGGATAACTCAAGAAAAAAGTGTAGATTTTGGTCTGAATGGATATGAATTTGTGCATTTGGATAGAATAGATAAAAAGGGAGGAGGAGTAGCACTCTATATTGATAAAAATCTAAACTTTATTAAAGTAAAAAATATGACATCTATCATTGAACAAGTAATGGAATGTATAACGGTAGAGATTATAAGAGAAGGAAGAAAAAATATCCTAGTTAGTTGTATATATAGAACTCCGGGATCCAAAATAGAAACCTTCACCAAAGCTATGGAAGGATTATTTTATAAATTGAATAACAAAGAAATATTTATTAGTGGAGACTTTAACATTGACTTAATACATACAAGTAGCAATAGAGAAACAGCAGAATTTATAGACACAATGCACAGTATGAGTTTGATATCTTTGATAAATAAAGCAACAAGAATCACATCACATAGTGCCACCCTAATTGACAATATATTTACCAATATAATGGATGACAACCTAATATGTGGAATCTTGATAAATGATATAAGTGATCATCTCCCAGTCTTTGTGGTCTACAACTGTGCCAGTAAAATTAAAATTAAGAACGAATGTGAAACTGTCTATAAAAGAATCATAACAGAGAAAACGCTCAACAAATTCAAGAATGAACTACAAAAGCAAAATTGGAATACTATTTATGATAAAAAAGAAGTTAATACAGCTTATGAAGAATTCTTAAACACATTTAAAATATTATATGATGGAAATTGTCCAGTAGTAAATTATAAAAGGGACTCAAACTACGGCGAGTTTAAACCGTGGATGACTAAAGGACTCCAAAATGCCTGTAAAAAAAAGAATATTTTATATAAGGAATTTATAAAAAATAGAACTTTAGTAAATGAAAATAAATATAAAAAATATAAAAATAAACTAATCAATATAATCAGAATGTGTAAAAAAGATTATTATATAACTAAACTGGAATATAACAAGAATAATATAAGAGGTGTATGGAAAATATTAAATGGTATTATTAGAAATAAAACTGATGATAATCAATACCCACCATACTTTATGGAAAATAACAACATGATTAAGGATAAGGAGGTGATAGTAAATACATTTAATGATTATTTTATAAATATTGGACCGAAACTAGCAGAAGAGATAAAGGTAGAAGGGACAAAAATAGATGCAGCAGATTATATCAACCCAAACCCTAAAACAATGTTTTTAAAACCAGTAGTAGAAAGAGAAATCAGGGACATAGTCAAAAGTTTTAAGAACAAAACAAGCAAAGATGTGGATGATATAGACATGCAAACTTTAAAGTATGTGATGGATGGAATTAGTGCTCCATTAGCGTATCTATTTAACCTTTCATTTGAAATGGGAGTATTTCCTCAACTAATGAAAATTGCAAAAGTTGTTCCTATTCACAAAGCGGGAGACGGACACGTATTCACAAACTACAGACCAATCTCAATACTACCACAGTTCTCCAAAATATTAGAAAAAATATTTATAAATAGATTCGATGGCTTTGTAGAAAAAAATGAATTATTAACAGATAGGCAGTATGGTTTCAGGAATAATCGATCAACAGCACAAGCATTAACAGATTTAATTGAAGAAATAACTGATAGTATTGATAAAAATAAATATACAATAGGAGTATTCTTAGATCTTAAGAAGGCTTTTGATACAGTAGACCATAGTATTCTTATTAGAAAAATGGAAAAATATGGTTTTAGGGGTATTGTTCTGGAATGGATAAAAAGTTATTTATCTGATAGAAAGCAGTTTGTACAGATATCACCAAAAAAATCATGTTGGTTAAATATTAAATGTGGGGTACCACAGGGGTCAGTCTTAGGGCCCAAGATGTTCATCATGTATATAAATGATATTTGTAAAGTAACTGAAAACCTTAAATATGTGTTATTTGCGGATGACACCAATGTACTCTGTTCTGATGTGGACTTGCAGCAGCTCCTGAGGACCGTCACCATGGAGATGTATAAACTAAAAAAATGGTTTGATGCTAATAAATTATCATTAAACCTAAATAAAACTAACTTTATGTTATTTGGAAATAAGAGAAATGATATAGATGTAAAATTGTATATAGACAATGTTAGTATAGAAAGAGTAAACAAAATCAAATTTTTGGGTGCGATCTTGGACCACAGGATCTGCTGGAAGTCACACATTACATACATCAAAGGGAAGTTGGCCAGAAGTATTGCTGTCCTGGGTAAAACAAGGCACATTCTTCATCAAAAAACATTACACACTCTTTATTGTACACTTGTTTTACCATATTTGAGTTACTGTCTAGAAGTTTGGGGAAATACATACAGGACGAACATCCAACCACTATTCATAATGCAAAAAAGGGCCATCAGACTGATACATAACACAGGACCCCGAGAACACACTAATGGATTATTTATAAAAACATTTGATTTAAAACTACCAGATCTCATCCAACTCAAGACTGCCCAAATGATTTATAAAGCAAGTAAAGATTTACTTCCAACAGGGTTACAGAGAAGATTTTTACAAAGAGAAGGGAATTATAATTTAAGAGGAGAACTGCTTTTTAAGATCCAATATTGTAGAACAACGCTGAAACGAATGAGTATAACAATAGCAGGGGTTAAAATATGGAACTGTTTAAAGGATGAAATAAAGTACAGCACCAACATAAACCAGTTTAAAAAGCTTTTTAAATCATTTATCATTAGTAAATATAAGAAAGAAGAGCAAACATTGTTTTAGAAAGACAATAATATATAATATGTATATAAATACAATTTAGGATTTCATAATTATACATATAGGTTATATTAAAATGTATATATTACCACTTTATATGGAATTTAAATGAATTGTGTATATATAATATATATATATATGTGTGTGTGTGTATATATATATATATATAAGTGTACAAATGTATATGTTTGATTTAAATGTTAAACTGTGTATATGAGACGTGTGCTACATATATGTTGCTTATATATTGTTTAAATAAAAAAAAAAGTAATATAAGTGAAGCATGTTTTAGATTTTATATATTTTGAACCTTGTTCTTGTTGTGATGGGGTAGGTTTATATAAGCTTTGCTTCAACCTACACCCTTTCGGCTCAATCATTGCACAAATGAGTGTTTTTTTTGTTTGTTTTTTCTTTTCTTGTTGTTGTTCTTTGTTTTATGTGAAGATTGCCGAAATAAAATACATTGATAGCAGCTAGCTTAGCTTGTCTTACAGGGGAATTAGCTCAAATGGTAGAGCGCTCTTAAGGGTACGGGCGATATGCGCATTAGTATAGTTAGGAGGAGATACCTCATCTAGCGCAAAAAAATTGTTTGGTTTAAACCAGGTTTCGCTGAGGTCAGCCATGTTTTTTTGGAACTCTTAAGTTCCTCACATTATTCACCACTCAGACATAGTTGCTAAAATGCTAAGTTCCCTGACCGGGAATCGAACCCGGGCCGCAGCGGTGAGAGCGCCGAATCCTAACCACTAGACCACCAGGGACTTGATAATAGATTTTATGAGGCTCACCCTTCGAGTGTGACAGTCACCTGTTATATGACACTTCTTAGACAGTCCAGAGACCAGACTGAAGACATCCATCTCGCTAACTCTAACATGTTAAGCTAGCATGCTAACATTTAAGTTAATTTTAGCTACAGTAAAGTCATCAATCATGATATCAGATTGTTTCTTTCATGTACGACTCCACCTCTGAGAGGAAGAAGTTGCTCATACAGATATCCATCAAGTCCCTGGTGGTCTAGTGGTTGGGATTGGTCCCTCTTTTTGCTGTGTTCTGGGTCCGATTCATGTTCAGGGAAAATAGGGAACAGATTACATTCACAGGGGAATTAGCTCAAATGGTAGAGAGGTCGCTTATCATGTGAGAGGTAGCGGGATCGATCCCCGCATTGTCCAGTTAAAATTTTCAACTGGGAATAAAAAAAGGAGATTATCATATGAGAGAGTTAGCTCAAATGGTAGCATGCTAGGTAGCAAGATTGACAACTGTGTTCTGCACATGAAAACACATTTTTACAATGTTGTTGTTGTCAAACTACAAGGTCAGCCATGTTTTTTAGGGACTCTGAAGTTCTCACATTATTCACCACTCAGACATAGTTGCTAAAACGCTAAATTCCCTGACCGGGAATCAAACCCAGGCCACAACAGTGAAAGCCCCCGAATCCTAACCAATAGACTAGTTGATGGATGTCTGCATGAACCAATCCTTCCTCTCAGAAGTGGCGTCGTACATGAAGAAAAACGTGTGTGTGATATCATGATTGATGACTTTAGCGGGAATTAGCTCTATTGTTAGAATGCTATCTTAACATGTGAGAGTTAGCGAGATCGATGGCTGAATTCTTCAGTCTGGTCTCTGGACCGTCTAAGAAGTGCCATGTAATACTGAACATTTGTTATTTATTTATTTGTAATATCATTGTTGTTAGCTACACAGTGTTAGCAGCTAACAGTCCAAAACACTTTACAGGGGAATTAGCTTGAATGGTAGCACGCTAGTTAGCATGTAAACGAGGTAGTGGTATGGATGCTTTTCTTGGAGGTGTATTACACCACGATCCCTGTGCCAATCCGCCCTTACAGGGGAATTAGCTCAAATGGTAGCATGCTTTCTTAACTAGGCAGCAAGGTTGACAACTGTGTTCTTCACATGAAAACACATGTTGTCAATGTTGTTGTGTCAGAACACAAGGTCAGCCATGTTTTTTCATAACTCTTAAGTTCCTCACATTATTCACCACTCCAGACATAGTTGCTAAAACGCCAAGTTCCCTGACCGGGAATCGAACCCAGGCCGCGGCGGTGAGAGCGCCGAATCCTAACCACTAGACCACCAGGGACTTGATAATGGATTATATGAGGCTCACGCTTCGAGTGTGACAGTCACCTGTTATATGACACTTCTTAGACAGTCCAGAGACCAGACTGAAGACATCCATCTCGCTAACTCTAACATGTTAAGCTAGCATGCTAACATTTAAGTTAATTTTAGCTACAGTAAAGTCATCAATCATGATATCAGATTGTTTCTTTCATGTACGACTCCACCTCTGAGAGGAAGAAGTTGCTCATACAGATATCCATCAAGTCCCTGGTGGTCTAGTGGTTGGGATTGGTCCCTCTTTTTGCTGTGTTCTGGGTCCGATTCCTGTTCAGGGAAAATAAGGAAAAGGTTACCTTCACAGGGGAATTAGCTCAGATGGTAGAGCGCTCGCTTAGCATGTGACAGGTAGCGGGATCGATGCCCGCATTCTCCACTGAAAGTATTTAAGAGTTTGAGAGCTGACCCCATGTGTACAGTCGTCCATCTTGTGGGACACGTGTGGACGTCAGTAAAGTCTGTATGACGGGCGTGGCCTTCAGGATACACACACTGTGGTATTACTTAAAAGTACTGCAGTAACACTCTTAATAAAATATAAGACATTGACAAAACTACTGAAATAGTTCGAAGTCTGGACTTTTGCCGATTGACTGACGTTTGTGTGATTGTGTCTGATAGCAGCTAGCTTAGCTTGTCTTACAGGGGAATTAGCTGAAATGGTAGAGCGCTCTTAAGGGGACGGGCGATATGCGCATTAGTATAGTTAGGAGGAGATGCCTCATCTAGCGCAAAAAATTGTTTGGTTTAAACCAGGTTTCGCTGAGGTCAGCCATGTTTTTTTGGAACTCTTAAGTTCCTCACATTATTTACCACTCAGACATAGTTGCTAAAATGCTAAGTTCCCTGACCGGAAATCGAACCCGGGCCGCGGCGGTGAGAGCGCCGAATCCTAACCACTAGACCACCAGGGACTTGATAATAGATTATATGAGGCTCACGCTTCGAGTGTGACAGTCACCTGTTATATGACACTTCTTAGACAGTCCAGAGACCAGACTGAAGACATCCATCTCGCTAACTCTAACATGTTAAGCTAGCATGCTAACATTTAAGTTAATTTTAGCTACAGTAAAGTCATCAATCATGATATCAGATTGTTTCTTTCATGTACGACTCCACCTCTGAGAGGAAGAAGTTGCTCATACAGATATCCATCAAGTCCCTGGTGGTCTAGTGGTTGGGATTGGTCCCTCTTTTTGCTGTGTTCTGGGTCCGATTCCTGTTCAGGGAAAATAGGGAACAGGTTACCTTCACAGGGGAATTAGCTCAAGTGGTAGAGCGCTCGCTTAGCATGTGAGAGGTAGCGGGATCGATGCCCGCATTCTCCACTGAAAGTTTTTAAGAGTTTGAGAGCCGACCCCATGTGTGCAGTCGTCCATCTTGTGGGACACGTGTGGACGTCAGTAAAGTCTGTATGACGGGCGTGGCCTTCAGGATACACACACTGTAGTATTACTTAAAAGTACTGCAGTAACACCCTTACTAAAATATAAGACATTGACAAAACTACTGAAATAGCCCGAAGTCTGGACTTTTGCCGATTGACTGACGTTTGTGTGATTGTGTCTGATAGCAGCTGGCTTAGCTTGTCTTACAGGGGAATTAGCTGAAATGGTAGAGCGCTCTTAAGGGGACGGGCGATATGCGCATTAGTATAGTTAGGAGGAGATGCCTCATCTAGCGCAAAAAAATTGTTTGGTTTAAACCAGGTTTCGCTGAGGTCAGCCATGTTTTTTTGGAACTCTTAAGTTCCTCACATTATTCACCACTCAGACATAGTTGCTAAAATGCTAAGTTCCCTTACCGGGAATCGAACCCGGGCCGCGGCGGTGAGAACGCCGAATCCTAACCAATAGACCAGTTGATGGATGTCTGCATGAACCAATCCTTCCTCTCAGAAGTGGCGTCGTACATGAAGAAAAACGTGTGTGTGATATCATGATTGATGACTTTAGCGGGAATTAGCTCTATTGTTAGAATGCTATCTTAACTTGTGAGAGTTAGCGAGATCGATGGCTGAATTCTTCAGTCTGGTCTCTGGACCGTCTAAGGAGTGTCATGTAATACTGAACATTTGTTATTTATTTATTTGTAATATCATTGTTGTTAGCTACACAGTGTTAGCAGCTAACAGTCCAAAACACTTTACAGGGGAATTAGCTTAAATGGTAGCACGCTAGTTAGCATGTAAACGAGGTAGTGGTATGGATGCTTTTCTTGGAGGTGTATTACACCACGATCCCTGTGCCAATCCGCCCTTACAGGGGAATTAGCTCAAATGGTAGCATGCTTTCTTAACTAGGTAGCAAGGTGGACAACTGTGTTCTTCACATGAAAACACATGTTGTCAATGTTGTTGTTGTCAGAATACAGTGTCAGCCATGTTTTTTCAGAACTCTTAAGTTCCTCACATTATTCACCACTCCAGACAGTTGCTAAAATGCCAAGTTCCCTGACCGGTAATCGAACCCGGGGCGCAGCGGTGAGAGCGCCGATTCCTAACCACTAGACCACCAGGGACTTGTTGTTATCTTATATGAGGCTCACCCTTTGAGTGTGACAGTCACCTGTTATATGACACTTCTTAGACAGTCCAGAGACCAGACTGAAGACTTCAGCCATCGATCTCGCTAACTCTCACATGTTTAGATAGCATGCTAACCCCCCATCCATCCATCCATTTTCTACCGCTTATTCCCTTTCGGGGTCGCGGGGAGCGCTGGCGCAACATTTACGCTAAATCCCGCTTAAGTCATCAATCATATCACATGTCATCCTTCATGTGAGAGGAAGAAGTTGCTCATACAGACATCCATCCAGTCCCTGGTGGTCTAGTGTTGAGAATTCTTCCCTCATATTGCTGTGTTCTGGGTCTGATTCCCGTCCAGGGAAGATAGCATTTTGCCAACACATAACCATTACAGTGGAATTAGCTCAAGTGGTAGAGCGCTCGCTTAGCATGTGAGAGGTAGCGGGATCGATGCCTGCATTCTCCACTGAAAGTTTTAAGAGTTTGAGAGCCGACCCCATGTGTGCAGTCGTCCATTTTGTGGGACACGTGTGGACGTCAGTAAAGTCTGTATGACAGGCGTGGCCTTCAGGATACACACACTGTAGTATTACTTAAAAGTACTGCAGTAACACCCTTACTGAAATATAAGACATTGACAAAACTACTGAAATAGTCCGAAGTCTGGACTTTTGCCGATTGACTGACGTTTGTGTGATTGTGTCTGATAGCAGCTAGCTTAGCTTGTCTTACAGGGGAATTAGCTGAAATGGTAGAGCGCTCTTAAGGGGACGGGCGATATGCGCATTAGTATAGTTAGGATGAGATGCCTCATCTAGCGCAAAAAAATTGTTTGGTTTAAACCAGGTTTTGCTGAGGTCAGCCATGTTTTTTGGAACTCTTAAGTTCCTCACATTATTTACCACTCAGACATAGTTGCTAAAACTCTTAAGTTCCCTGACCGGGAATCGAACCCAGGCCGCGGCGGTGAGAGCTCTGAATCCTAACCACTAGACCACCAGGGACTTGATAACAGATTGTATGAGGCTCACGCTTCGAGTGTGACAGTCACCTGTTATATGACACTTCTTAGACAGTCCAGAGACCAGACTGAAGACATCCATCTCGCTAACTCTAACATGTTAAGCTAGCATGCTAACATTTAAGTTAATTTTAGCTACAGTAAAGTCATCAATCATGATATCAGATTGTTTCTTTCATGTACGACTCCACCTCTGAGAGGAAGAAGTTGCTCATACAGATATCCATCAAGTCCCTGGTGGTCTAGTGGTTGGGATTGGTCCCTCTTTTTGCTGTGTTCTGGGTCCGATTCCTGTTCAGGGAAAATAGGGAACAGGTTACCTTCACAGGGGAATTAGCTCAGATGCTAGAGCGCTCGCTTAGCATGTGAGAGGTAGCGGGATCGATGCCCGCATTCTCCACTGAAAGTTTTTAAGAGTTTGAGAGCCGACCCCATGTGTGCAGTCGTCCATCTTGTGGGACACGTGTGGACGTCAGTAAAGTCTGTATGACGGGCGTGGCCTTCAGGATACACACACTGTAGTATTACTTAAAACTACTGCAGTAACACTCTTACTAAAATATAAGACATTGACAAAACTACTGAAATAGTTCGAAGTCTGGACTTTTGCCGATTGACTGACGTTTGTGTGATTGTGTCTGATAGCAGCTAGCTTAGCTTGTCTTACAGGGGAATTAGCTGAAATGGTAGAGCGCTCTTAAGGGGACGGGCGATATGCGCATTAGTATAGTTAGGAGGAGATGCCTCATCTAGCGCAAAAAATTGTTTGGTTTAAACCAGGTTTCGCTGAGGTCAGCCATGTTTTTTTGGAACTCTTAAGTTCCTCACATTATTTACCACTCAGACATAGTTGCTAAAACGCTAAGTTCCCTGACCGGGAATCGAACCCGGGCCGCGGCGGTGAGAGCGCCGAATCCTAACCACTAGACCACCAGGGACTTGATAATAGGTTATATGAGGCTCACGCTTCGAGTGTGACAGTCACCTGTTATATGACACTTCTTAGACAGTCCAGAGACCAGACTGAAGACATCCATCTCGCTAACTCTAACATGTTAAGCTAGCATGCTAACATTTAAGTTAATTTTAGCTACAGTAAAGTCATCAATCATGATATCAGATTGTTTCTTTCATGTACGACTCCACCTCTGAGAGGAAGAAGTTGGTCATACAGATATCCATCAAGTCCCTGGTGGTCTAGTGGTTGGGATTGGTCCCTCTTTTTGCTGTGTTCTGGGTCCGATTCATGTTCAGGGAAAATAGGGAACAGGTTACCTTCACAGGGGAATTAGCTCAGATGGTAGAGCGCTCGCTTAACATGTGAGAGGTAGCGGGATTGATACCCGCATTCTCCAGTTAAACATTTTCAACTGGGAATAAAAAAAGGAGATTATCATATGAGAAAGTTAGCTCAAATGGTAGCATGCTAGGTAGCAAGATTGACAACTGTGTTCTTCACATGAAAACACATTTTTACAATGTTGTTGTTGTCAAACTACAAGGTCAGCCATGTTTTTTAGGGACTCTGAAGTTCTCACATTATTCACCACTCCAGACATAGTTGCTAAAATGCCAAGTTCCCTGACCGGGAATCGAACCCGGGCCGCGGCGGTGAGAGCGCCGAATCCTAACCACTAGACCACCAGGGACTTGATGTTATCATATATGAGGCACACCATTTGAGTGCGACAGTCACCTGTTATATGACACTTCTTAGACAGTCCAGAGACCAGACCGAAGACTTCAGCCATCGATCTCGCTAACTCTCACATGTTTAGATAGCATGCTAACATTTACGCTAAATCCCGCTTAAGTCATCAATCATATCACATGTCATCCTTCATGTGAGAGGAAGAAGTTGCTCATACAGACATCCATCCAGTCCCTGGTGGTCTAGTGTTGAGAATTCTTCCCTCATATTGCTGTGTTCTGGGTCTGATTCCCGTCCAGGGAAGATAGCATTTTGGCAACGCATAACCTTTACAGGGGAATTAGCTCAAGTGGTAGAGCGCTCGCTTAGCATGTGAGAGGTAGCGGGACCGATGCCCGCATTCTCCACTGAAAGTTTTTAAGAGTTTGAGAGCCGACCCCATGTGTGCAGTCGTCCATCTTGTGGGACACGTGTGGACGTCAGTAAAGTCTGTATGACGGGCGTGGCCTTCAGGATACACACACTGTAGTATTACTTAAAAGTACTGCAGTAACACCCTTACTGAAATATAAGACATTGACAAAACTACTGAAATAGTCCGAAGTCTGGACTTTTGCCGATTGACTGACGTTTGTGTGATTGTGTCTGATAGCAGCTAGCTTAGCTTGTCTTACAGGGGAATTAGCTGAAATGGTAGAGCGCTCTTAAGGGGACGGGCGATATTTGCATTAGTATAGTTAGGATGAGATGCCTCATCTAGCGCAAAAAAATTGTTTGGTTTAAACCAGGTTTTGCTGAGGTCAGCCATGTTTTTTGGAACTCTTAAGTTCCTCACATTATTCACCACTCAGACATAGTTGCTAAAATGCTAAGTTCCCTGACCGGGAATCGAACCCGGGCCGCGGCGGTGAGAGCGCCGAATCCTAACCACTAGACCACCAGGGACACGATAATAGATTATATGAGGCTCACGCTTCGAGTGTGACAGTCACCTGTTTTATGACACTTCTTAGACAGTCCAGAGACCAGACTGAAGACATCCATCTCGCTAACTCTAACATGTTAAGCTAGCATGCTAACATTTAAGTTAATTTTAGCTACAGTAAAGTCATCAATCATGATATCAGATTGTTTCTTTCATGTACGACTCCACCTCTGAGAGGAAGAAGTTGCTCATACAGATATCCATCAAGTCCCTGGTGGTCTAGTGGTTGGGATTGGTCCCTCTTTTTGCTGTGTTCTGGGTCCGATTCCTGTTCAGGGAAAATAGGGAGCAGGTTACCTTCACAGGGGAATTAGCTCAGATGGTAGAGCGCTCGCTTAGCATGTGAGAGGTAGCGGGATCGATGCCCGCATTCTCCACTGAAAGTTTTTAAGAGTTTGAGAGCCGACCCCATGTGTGCAGTCGTCCATCTTGTGGGACACGTGTGGACGTCAGTAAAGTCTGTATGACGGGCGTGGCCTTCAGGATACACACACTGTAGTATTACTTAAAAGTACTGCAGTAACACCCTTACTAAAATATAAGACATTGACAAAACTACTGAAATAGTCCGAAGTCTGGACTTTTGCCGATTGACTGACGTTTGTGTGATTGTGTCTGATAGCAGCTAGCTTAGCTTGTCTTACAGGGGAATTAGCTGAAATGGTAGAGCGCTCTTAAGGGGACGGGCGATATGCGCATTAGTATAGTTAGGAGGAGATCCCTCATCTAGCGCAAAAAATTGTTTGGTTTAAACCAGGTTTCGCTGAGGTCAGCCATGTTTTTTTGGAACTCTTAAGTTCCTCACATTATTTACCACTCAGACATAGTTGCTAAAATGCTAAGTTCCCTGACCGGGAATCGAACCCGGGCCGCGGCGGTGAGAGCGCCGAATCCTAACCACTAGACCACCAGGGACTTGATAATAGATTATATGAGGCTCACGCTTCGAGTGTGACAGTCACCTGTTATATGACACTTCTTAGACAGTCCAGAGACCAGACTGAAGACATCCATCTCGCTAACTCTAACATGTTAAGCTAGCATGCTAACATTTAAGTTAATTTTAGCTACAGTAAAGTCATCAATCTCGATATCAGATTGTTTCTTTCATGTACGACTCCACCTCTGAGAGGAAGAAGTTGCTCATACAGATATCCATCAAGTCCCTGGTGGTCTAGTGGTTGGGATTGGTCCCTCTTTTTGCTGTGTTCTGGGTCCGATTCCTGTTCAGGGAAAATAGGGAACAGGCTACCTTCACAGGGGAATTAGCTCAGATGGTAGAGCGCTCGCTTAGCATGTGAGAGGTAGCGGGATCGATGCCCGCATTCTCCACTGAAAGTTTTTAAGAGTTTGAGAGCCGACCCCATGTGTGCAGTCGTCCATCTTGTGGGACACGTGTGGACGTCAGTAAAGTCTGTATGACGGGCGTGGCCTTCAGGATACACACACTGTAGTATTACTTAAAACTACTGCAGTAACACTCTTACTAAAATATAAGACATTGACAAAACTACTGAAATAGTTCGAAGTCTGGACTTTTGCCGATTGACTGACGTTTGTGTGATTGTGTCTGATAGCAGCTAGCTTAGCTTGTCTTACAGGGGAATTAGCTGAAATGGTAGAGCGCTCTTAAGGGGACGGGCGATATGCGCATTAGTATAGTTAGGAGGAGATGCCTCATCTAGCGCAAAAAATTGTTTGGTTTAAACCAGGTTTCGCTGAGGTCAGCCATGTTTTTTTGGAACTCTTAAGTTCCTCACATTATTTACCACTCAGACATAGTTGCTAAAATGCTAAGTTCCCTGACCGGGAATCGAACCCGGGCCGCGGCGGTGAGAGCGCCGAATCCTAACCACTAGACCACCAGGGACTTGATAATAAATTATATGAGGCTCACGCTTCGAGTGTGACGGTCACCTGTTATATGACACTTCTTAGACAGTCCAGAGACCAGACTGAAGACATCCATCTCGCTAACTCTAACATGTTAAGCTAGCATGCTAACATTTAAGTTAATTTTAGCTACAGTAAAGTCATCAATCATGATATCAGATTGTTTCTTTCATGTACGACTCCACCTCTGAGAGGAAGAAGTTGCTCATACAGATATCCATCAAGTCCCTGGTGGTCTAGTGGTTGGGATTGGTCCCTCTTTTTGCTGTGTTCTGGGTCCGATTCCTGTTCAGGGAAAATAGGGAACAGGTTACCTTCACAGGGGAATTAGCTCAGATGGTAGAGCGCTCGCTTAGCATGTGAGAGGTAGCGGGATTGACGCCCGCATTCTCCAGTTAAACATTTTCAACTGGGAATAAAAAAAGGAGATTATCATATGAGAGAGTTAGCTCAAATGGTAGCATGCTAGGTAGCAAGGTTGACAACTGTGTTCTTCACATGAAAACACATTTTTACAATGTTGTTGTTGTCAGAATACAAAGTCAGCCATGTTTTTTAGGGACTCTGAAGTTCTCACATTATTCACCACTCCAGACATAGTTGCTAAAATGCCAAATTCCCTGACCGGGAATCGAACCCGGGCAGCGGCAGTGAGAGCGCCGAATCCTAGCCACTAGACCACCAGGGACTTGTTGTTATCATATATGAGGCACACCGTTTGAGTGTGACAGTCACCTGTTATATGACACTTCTTAGACAGTCCAGAGACCAGACCGAAGACTTCAGCCATCGATCTCGCTAACTCTCACATTTTTAGATAGCATGCTAACATTTACGCTAAATCCCGCTTAAGTCATCAATCATATCACATGTCATCCTTCATGTGAGAGGAAGAAGTTGCTCATACAGACATCCATCCAGTCCCTGGTGGTCTAGTGTTGAGAATTCTTCCCTCATATTGCTGTGTTCTGGGTCTGATTCCCGTCCAGGGAAGATATCATTTTGGCAACGCATAACCTTTACAGGGGAATTAGCTCAAGTGGTAGAGCGCTCGCTTAGCATGTGAGAGGTAGCGGGACCGATGCTCGCATTTTCCACTGAAAGTTTTTAAGAGTTTGAGAGCCGACCCCATGTGTGCAGTCGTCCGTCTTGTGGGACACGTGTGGACTTCAGTAAAGTCTGTAT
This sequence comes from Nerophis ophidion, assembly GCF_033978795.1. Lineage (NCBI taxonomy): Eukaryota > Metazoa > Chordata > Actinopteri > Syngnathiformes > Syngnathidae > Nerophis > Nerophis ophidion. The sequence continues at coordinate 12,975,659 of NC_084611.1, forward strand.
GACGGGCGTGGCCTTCAGGATACACACACTGTAGTATTACTTAAAACTACTGCAGTAACACTCTTACTAAAATATAAGACATTGACAAAACTACTGAAATAGTTCGAAGTCTGGACTTTTGCCGATTGACTGACGTTTGTGTGATTGTGTCTGATAGCAGCTAGCTTAGCTTGTCTTACAGGGGAATTAGCTCAAATGATAGAGCGCTCTTAAGGGGACGGGCGATATGCGCATTAGTATAGTTAGGAGGAGATGCCTCATCTAGCGCAAAAAATTGTTTGGTTTAAACCAGGTTTCGCTGAGGTCAGCCATGTTTTTTTGGAACTCTTAAGTTCCTCACATTATTTACCACTCAGACATAGTTGCTAAAATTCTAAGTTCCCTGACCGGGAATCGAACCCGGGCCGCGGCGGTGAGAGCGCCGAATCCTAACCACTAGACCACCAGGGACTTGATAACAGATTATATGAGGCTCACGCTTCGAGTGTGACAGTCACCTGTTATATGACACTTCTTAGACAGTCCAGAGACCAGACTGAAGACTTCAGCCATCGTTCTCGCTAACTCTCACATGTTTAGATAGCATGCTAACATTTACGCTAAATCCCGCTGAAGTCATCAATCATATCACATGTCATCCTTCATGTGAGAGGAAGAAGTTGCTCATACAGACATCCATTCAGTCCCTGGTGGTCTAGTGTTGAGAATTCTTCCCTCATATTGCTGTGTGCTGGGTCTGATTCCCGTCCAGGGAAGATAGCATTTTGGCAACGAATAACCTTTACAGGGGAATTAGCTCAAATGGTAGAGCGCTCGCTTAGCATGTGAGAGGTAGCGGGACCGATGCCCGCATTCTCCACTGAAAGTTTTTAAGAGTTTGAGAGTTGACCCCATGTGTGCAGTCGTCCATCTTGTGGGACACGTGTGGACGTCAGTAAAGTCTGTATGACGGGCGTGGCCTTCAGGATGCACACACTGTAGTATTACTTAAAAGTACTGCAGTAACACTCTTACTAAAATATAAGACATTGACAAAACTACTGAAATAGTCCGAAGTCTGGACTTTTGCCGATTGACTGACGTTTGTGTGATTGTGTCTGATAGCAGCTAGCTTAGCTTGTCTTACAGGGGAATTAGCTGAAATGGTAGAGCGCTCTTAAGGGGACGGGCGATATGCGCATTAGTATAGTTAGGAGGAGATGCCTCATCTAGCGCAAAAAATTGTTTGGTTTAAACCAGGTTTCGCTGAGGTCAGCCATGTTTTTTTGGAACTCTTAAGTTCCTCACATTATTCACCACTCAGACATAGTTGCTAACATGCTAAGTTCCCTGACCGGGAATCGAACCCGGGCCGCGGCGGTGAGAGCGCCGAATCCTAACCACTAGACCACCAGGGACTTGATAATAGATTATATGAGGCTCACGCTTCGAGTGTGACAGTCACCTGTTATATGACACTTCTTAGACAGTCCAGAGACCAGACTGAAGACATCCATCTCGCTAACTCTAACATGTTAAGCTAGCATGCTAACATTTAAGTTAATTTTAGCTACAGTAAAGTCATCAATCATGATATCAGATTGTTTCTTTCATGTACGACTCCACCTCTGAGAGGAAGAAGTTGCTCATACAGATATCCATCAAGTCCCTGGTGGTCTAGTGGTTGGGATTGGTCCCTCTTTTTGCTGTGTTCTGGGTCCGATTCCTGTTCAGGGAAAATAGGGAACAGGTTACCTTCACAGGGGAATTAGCTCAGATGGTAGAGCGCTCGCTTAGCATGTGAGAGGTAGCGGGATTGACGCCCGCATTCTCCAGTTAAACACTTTCAACTGAGAATAAAACAAGGAGATTATCATATGAGAGAGTTAGCTCAAATGGTAGCATGCTAGGTAGCAAGGTTGACAACTGTGTTCTTCACATGAAAACACATTTTTACAATGTTGTTGTTGTCAGAATACAAGGTCAGCCATGTTTTTTAGGGACTCTGAAGTTCTCACATTATTCACCACTCCAGACATAGTTGCTAAAATGCCAAGTTCCCTGACCGGGAATCGAACCCAGGCCGCGGCGGTGAGAGCGCCGAATCCTAACCACTAGACCACCAGGGACTTGTTTTTACTAAATATGAGGCTCACCCTTTGAGTGTGACAGTCACCTGTTATATGACACTTCTTAGACAGTCCAGAGACCAGACTGAAGACTTCAGCCATCGATCTCGCTAACTCTCACATGTTTAGATAGCATGCTAACCCTCCATCCATCCATCCATTTTCTACCGCTTATTCCCTTTCGGGGTCGCGGGGGGCGCTGGCGCAACATTTACGCTAAATCCTGCTTAAGTCATCAATCATATCACATGTCTTCCTTCATGTGAGAGGAAGAAGTTGCTCATACAGACATCCATCCAGTCCCTGGTGGTCTAGTGTTGAGAATTTTTCCCTCATATTGCTGTGTTCTGGGTCTGATTCCCGTCCAGGGAAAATAGTACTTTGGCAACACGGAACCTTTACAGGGGAATTAGCTCAAATGGTAGAGCGCTCGCTTAGCATGTAAGAGGTAGCGGGATCGATGCCCGCGTTCTCCAGTGGAACTTTTTAGAGTTTGAGATCCTCCCCTATGTGTGCAGTCGTCCATCTCTTGGGAAACGTGTGGACATCAGTAAAGTCTGTATGACGGGGACAGCTGGTAGTGGGCGTGGCCTTCAGGATACACACACTGTAGTATTACTTTAAAGTACTGCAGTAACACTCTTACTAAAATATAAGACGTTGACAAATGTACTGAAATAGTCCAAAGTCTGGACTTTTGCCGATTGACTTATGTTTGTGTGATTGTGTCTGATAGCAGCTAGCTTAGCTTGTCTAACAGGGGCATTAGCTCAAATATATATTCTTAACTGTCTATGCGACGTCAAGGCTTGGTTAGCCCAGAATTTTTTAATAATGAATGAGGGAAAAACGGAAATTTTAGTTTTTGGTCCGGCCCTCACTGACTTGGGACCATTGCAAAATGATGTGCGTCCCAAAGTCACCAGCCTTGGCGTCACTATACACGATTTTAAACTAGACAAACAAGTCAATGGCGTTTTAAAATCGTGTTTTTATCACCTTCGTATTTTAGTAAATGTTAAACCGTTTTTATCTTTTAACCTTTTTGAACAAGTCGTGCATGCTTTTGTTTCAAGTCGCCTGGACTACTGCAATGCACTTTATGCTGGCATTAGCCAAAAAGCTCTCCCCCAGTTACAGTTAGTCCAGAACGCGGCAGCACGACTTTTAACAGGCGCCAGGAAACGCCAGCATATAACCCCAAGTCTTCAGAGTTTGCACTGGCTCCCTGTTCATTTTAGAATTGATTTTAAAACATTGCTGTTTGTTTTTAAATCTTTACATGGAATGGCACCTCAATATATCTCGGACCTCATCCAAATTTACACTCCTGCACGTGCTCTGAGGTCCGATAGCCAGCTCCAGCTCGTGGTGCCCAAGACCAGACTTAAGACCAGGGGAGACAGGACAGGGCCTTCTCTGTGGTCGGCCCTGAGCCCTGGAACACTCTGCCGCTCCATGTTCAAACTGTTTCCACAGTGGAGTGTTTTAAGTTTATGGTGAAACCTAACTTTTATTCTTTGGCTTTTAACACTACGTGAGTTGCGTGGTCCTCTGTCCTCTGTTGTCCTCTGTGTTTTTTATACACTTTGATTTTTATTTTACTGTTTTAATTGATTTTACCCTTTAAAATAGTTTTTAATCATTTGTTTTTATATTGTTTTTATTGGTTTTATTTTTTGTTTTATTCATTCATTGGTGGAGCATAATATTGTTTTTAACATGGCTGTGCAGCACTTTGGAAACGTTATTGTTGTTTAAATGTGCTATATAAATAAAGTGGATTGGATTGGATTGAAATGGTAGAGCGCTCTTAAGGGCACGGGCAATATGCGCATTAGTATAGTTAGGAGGAGATGCCTCATCTAGCGCAAAAAAATCGTCTGGTTTAACACAGGTTTCGCTGAGGTCAGCCACGTTTTTTTGGAACTCTTAAGTTCCTCACATTATTCACCACTCAGATATAGTTGCTAAAATGCAAAGTTCCCTGGCCGGGAATCGAACCTTGGCCGCGGTGGTGAGAGCGCCGAATCCTAACCACTAGGCCACCAGGGACTTGATGAGGGACTGTATGACGCTCACCTTTTGAGTGTGACAGTCACCTGTAACATGACACTTCTTAGACAGTCCAGAGACCAGACTGAAGACTTCAGCCATCGATTTCGCTAACTCTAACATGTCAAGCTAGCATGCTAACATTTAAGTTAATTTTAGCTACAGTAAAGTCATCAATCATGATATCACAGATGTTTTTTTTCATGTACGACTCTGAGAGGAAGAAGTTGCTCATACAGACATCCACCAAGTCTCTGGTAGTCTAGTGGTTAGGATTGGTCCCTCTTTTTGCTGTGTTCTGGGTCTGATTCCCGTTTAGGGAAAATAGGGAACAGGGCACTTTACAGGGGAATTAGCTCAAATGGTAGAGCGCTCGCTTAGCATGTGAGAGGTAGCGGGATCGATGCCCGCATTCTCCAGTTAAACATTTTCAACCGGGAATAAAAAAAGGAGTTTAACATATGAGAGAGTTAGCTCAAATGGTAGCATGGTAGGTAGCAAGATTGACAACTGTGTTCTCCACATGAAAACACATTTTGACAATGTTGTTGTTGTCAAACTACAAGGTCAGCCATGTTTTTTAGGGACTCTGAAGTTCTCACATTATTCACCACTCAGACATAGTTGCTAAAATGCTAAATCCCCTCACCGGGCCTCAAACCTGGGCCGCAGCATTAAGGGTGCTGAATCTTAACCATAACTCCACCAGGGATTGGAAGTGGTCTTTGACTCTTGTCACCTGGCCAGGTGACGCGTCTGGAGCACACCTGGGCGACATTACGCCAGCGGCACACAGAGGGCGCCATTCTCTACCAGAAAACTCTGCGGCCCTTCATGATGAGGCTGAATGAAGGCAAAGGTATGATACACTATTATAGCAGTGATACCATGTTGTGATATCAGTTATTCTTATCGTTTCTTGTCTTAGAAGGATTAGTCACACTTGGAATGTAGCAAGATGTCGACTTTAATGATTATTCATGACTTGATGTACTGCATCATGATTAGGGATGGTACTGTTCACATTGAATCGATACGGTACCAATTCCAGGTGCCTAGGAGTCAATACTGGTACTCAAATGTACCAATTTTTGGAAAATATTTTGTTTCATTATTTATATATTTCCCGAATGACCACGCTTTTTACCTCTCTCTCTCTCTCTCTCTCTCTCTATCTCTCTCTCTCTCTCTCGCTCTCTCTTTCTCTCTCTCTCTCTCTCTGGATATCTCTTTCTCTCTCTCTCTCTCTCTGGATATATATATATATGTATGTATGTATGTGTATATACACACATATCTATGTATATATATATATATATATATATATATATATACCTATATATACAGTATGAATATGTATATTCATATATAAAAACAAAAAAATATATATACATATATATATATTATATATGTAGATATATACCTATATATATTAAACAAACATAACAATAACAAGTTTGTAATGGATCTCATTATCAAAACAACACAACAGATAGCAGAACTCTCAATGCGCACACATACAAAAAGTCCTGCTGGTGCATTCATAACATTCCCAGTCATTTTTAACATTTAAAAAATTTGGGGGATTTAAAACAATTTAAAAATTATGGATATGTTAAATATTTTAAATAATCTTGAACATTTTACACATTTGTCAAACATATTTAGGTATTTTCAAACATTTCCAAAATGTTGAAAATTTCAACGCACTTTTAACATTTAAAAAAAATATAATTTTTTAAAACATGTTTAACAATTTAAAACCATTTTTAATATTTTTCAAACATTTTTCAAATTTTTGGGGAAATATTTTAGCATTTTTAAACATTTTATAAATGTTAAACCTTTTAAAGCATTTTTAACATTTTAATGTATAAAATATGTAACATTTATAAAGGATTTTTCATATAAATTTTTTTTAGCATTTTTTAACATTTTAAACATTTCTAACATTTTAAAAAATGTTAAGCATTTTCAAACATTTTAAAAATGTTAAACATTTCAATGCATTTTTAACATTTTAAAATACTTTTTAAAAATACTTTTAAAATAATTGTTTAATATTTTTACTTTTTATAACTAATGTTAACATATTGCACATGTTTAACAAAACTTTTTTAAATATGTAAACTATTTTCATACACTTTAAAGATTTTAACATTTAAAATGTAAAAATTGTTGTGACCATTTACAAGGGCAATTTTGCAAGGGGAATTAGCTCAAACGGTAGAGTGCGTGCTTAGCATGCGAGAGGTAACGGGATCAATACCCGCATTCTCCATGACTTCTTTATTTTTGTGCGATTCCAACTGTCCTGACGCCTCTCCGCACGTCACGTCTGTGCCGCAGAAAGCTGTCCTCTGTCCAGCACCAGCTTCCCGCACGTCCTGCCCCTCCTTTACCTGCTGGAGAGAGGCGTGGCGCTGGGCGAGGGGGCGGAGCCTTGGGAGACGGCGGAGGACGGCGTGGACGTGGTCATGTTGCATCTCGAGGCGGCCAGGACCGTGGCACAACTAGGCGACGTCTACAGGTCCAACGCTGAGAGCAAACTGCAAGGTCAAAAGACACACAAACACACAAATATGTATTTTCTTAAATACGTGTCTCAAAACCCATGAATTTTAGGTTTACACTAATAAAATGAGCAAAATGTTAGCATTAAACATTAGCATGCTAACGTAAGCGTGTTACAATGAAATAGTTAGCACACTTGCAAGAAAGAGACATGTCTCAAACCCCATTAATTTGAGGTTTGTACGAGTACATTAGCAAAAATATTTGCATAAAACGTTAGCATGCTAATTTAAGCTTTTATAATGGGAACTGTTAGCATACTTTAAAGAAAGAGATATGTCTCAAAACCCCTAAATTTTAGGTTCATTCAATTAAAATAGAAAAAATGTTTGCATAAAACATTAGCATGCTAACGTTAGCATGTTATAATGGGAATAGTTAGCATACTTGCAAGAAAAAGATACGTCTCAAAACCCATGAATTTAAGGTTCATACGAGTAAAATAGCAAAAGTGTTTGCATAAAACGTTAGCATGCTAACGTTAACATGTTATAATGGGAACAGTTAGCATACTTTTAAGAAAGAGCTGCGTCTCAAAACCCATTAATTTCATCTTTCAGTCATAAAAATGAGCTAAAAAGCTAGCGTAAAACATAAGCACGCTATGCCATGAATTTTACGTTCAAATATTTACAATTAGCTAAAATGCTAGCATAAAACAGTAATGTTAGCATGATAACAGAGGAAATGTTTATCATATTATAGATGAATGAATGAATGAATCTTTTTCTTCTCGGTGCAGAAAATCCAAAATGTTCATGTCAGAATTGGGATTCGAATTAATTAGTAATTTTCTTCTCATAGTTAGGATTAATCAAAAAGCACTTTTGTCAGAAGTGGGATTCGAACCCACGCCTACAGAGTAGACTACGACCTGAACGTAGCGCCTTAGACCGCTCGGCCATCCTGACAGTCACAGGAACTTACATGGCCTCACATGCTAATGGCAGAATGGCTCTGTACATATATGTAGTATTTGTTATCACATATTACTATTTTATGACTGAATATATAATTTTGATTGAAGCTAAAAAGCTTGCATAAAACATAAGCATGCTAACTTTAGCTTGTTGTAATGGGAAAAGTTAGTATACCTGTCAAATGGAGACATGTCTCAAAAACCATGAATTTTAGCTTTCAATCATCAAAATGAGCTAAAATGCTAGCATACAACATTAGCACGCTAATGTTGGCATGATCATTTAAAACATGTTAGCATACCTCTAAGATAGCACTAAGTATTAAATGCCATGAATTTTAGGTTCAAATACTTACAATTAGCTAAAATGCTAGCATAAAACAATAACATGCTAACTAATGTTAGCATGGTGAAATAGGAAAAGTTGGCACACTTCTGACAATGCCATGTATCGAAGGCCAAGATTTTTAGGTTTATACAAATACAATTATCAAAAAATATTAGCATCAAAATGGTAAAATAAGATAAGTTTAGCATGTTAGCATGCAACAGCTGGATGCTAATTTTAGCATGAAAACAGGATAAGTTCATGTCATAGATAAAATGAATTAGAGGTTTTTTTTATCACAGTGAGGAAAATCCAAAATGTTCTTGTCAGAGGTGGCGTTCGAACCAACGCCTACAGAGTAATCTACCACCTGAACGTAGCTCCTTAGAACGCACGGCCATCCTGACATCCATCAGCCCTGACACGCCCACACATGCTAATGGTTTAATGGCATCAACAATAAAGTTACTATATGTTGTCAAAACGACTGTTTTATAATTCAATATATCATTTTGATTGAAGCTAAAAGCTTGCATTAAATGCTAACATGCTAATGCTAGCTTGTTATATTAAGAACAGTTAGTATAATTTAAGACAGAGACATGTCCTAACCAAAGAAGTTTTGGTTTAAGTGATAAAAAATAATCTTAGATGCTAGCGTAAAATGGTAGCATTTTAATGTTAGCATAATAACAGAGGAAATGTTTTTCGTGTTATAAATGAATGAATAAATGTATCATTTTCTTCCCAATCAGTAAATCATACTTACTGTTCTCAATATAACAAGCTAGCATTAGCATGTTAGCATTTAATGCAAGCTTTTAGCGTCAATGAAAATTATATATTGAATTATAAAATAGTTGTTTTGACAACATATAGCAACTTTATTGTTGAAGCCATTAAACAATTAGCATGTGTGGGCGTGTCAGGGCTGATGTCTGTCAGGATGGCTGAGCGGTCTAAGGTGCTACGTTCAGGTCGTAGTCTACTCTGTAGGCGTGGGTTCGAATCCCACTTCTGACAACAAAACTTTTTGATTTTCCTCACTGTGAGAAGAAAATTACTAATTCATTTTATCTATGTAGACGGTAGCGCTTTGGACCACTCGGCCATCCTGACAGCCATAGGGTCGGACACACCCACACATGCTAATGGTTTAATGGCTTCATGTACAAAGTTTGTGTTTGTTGTCAAAAACTACTGTTTTACAATTGAATATATAATTTTGACTGAAGCTAAAAAGCTTGCGTAAAACATTATCATGCTAATGTTAGCCTGTTATATTGAGAACAGTTAGCATGCTTAGGAAATGGAGACATGTCCAAACCAAATAAATGGTGGTTTTAATGGTCAAATTGAGCTTAAATGCTTGTATAAAACGTTAACATGCTAACATAGGAAAAGTTAATCATCGCATAGAAAGTTAGTTAAATTAGTTAGTTAAAATCCCTGATTGTTAGGTTTCAACATTCAGTGAGCATAAAACATTAGCATGCTAAAATACAAGAAGTTATACTTCTAAGATTGCGCCAAGTATCAAAATCTCTGATTGTTTGGTTTAAAAATACAAAATGAGCTAAAAAGATTAAAAAAAAAAAAACGGTACCATGCTAACATTAGCTTGTTAGAATTTTAGCTTTCAATCAAAACATTTGCAAAAATGCTAGCATAAGAAAAATAGCACCCTAAAGTTAGCATGATGATATTCCATCCTATAGATAGAATGCTGATGTTAAGATATAAAAAATCAGTGATTGTTAGGTTTAAACGTACAAAATGAGCTAAAATGTTAGGATAAAACAGTAGCATGCTAACATTAGCTTGTTAGTATGCTTGCAAAATGGAGACGTGTCCAAACCAAATAAGTGTTGGTTTAAATAATAAAATTGATCTTAGATGAAAGCATTAAAATGTTAGCATACTATAGTTATAATGCTAATGTTAGCAGTATAACAGGAAAAAGTTCATGTCATAAATAAAATGAATTAGTAATTTTCTTCTCACAGTGAGGAAAATCCAAAATGTTCTTGTCAGAAATGGGATTTGAACCCACGCCTACAGAGTAGACTACAACCTGAACTTAGCGCCTTAGACCGCTCGGCCATCCTGACATCCGTAAGGACCCAGATGGCCCACACATTCTAATCGTTTTATGGCTTCAACGAAAAAGTTGCCATAGGTTGTCAAACATTTCTTTTTTATAATTTGATATATCATTTTGATTGAAGCTAAAAGCTTGCATTAAATGCAAACATGCTCATGCTAGCTTGTTATATTGAGAACAGTTAGTATAATTTAAGACAGAGACATGTCCTAACCAAATAAGTTTTGGTTTAAGTGAAAAAAATGATCTTAGATGCTAGCATAAAACGTTAGCATGTTAATGTTAGCTTAATAACAGAGGAAATGTTTTTCACATTATAAATGAATGAATAAATGAATCATTTTCTTCTCAGTGCAGTAAATCCACAATGTTCATGTCAGAAGAGGGATTCGAACCCACGCCTACAAAGTAAACTACGGCCTAAATGTATGCTAATTGATTAATGGCTTCATGGACTAACCTGGTATTTGTTATCGAAAACTACTGTATAATTGAATATATAATTTTGATTGAGACTAAAAAGCTTGCATAGAACGTTAGCATGCTAACGTTAGCTTGTTATAATGGGAACAGTTAGTATACCTGTAAAATGGAGACATGTCTCAAAACCCATGAATTTTAAGTTTCAATCATCAAAATCAGCTAAAATGTTAGCATAAAACATAAGCAGGCTAATGTTAGCATAATAATAAAAAACACTTTAGCATATTTCTAAGATAGCACCCAGTATCAAATGCCATGAATTTTAGGTTCAAATAATTACAATTAGCTAAAATGCTAGCATAAAACAATAACCTGCTAACTAATGTTATCATGGTGACAGGAAAAGTTGGCATACTTCTGAAAATGCCATGTATCAAAAGCCAAGGCTTTTAGGTTTATACAAATAAAATCATCAAAAAATATCAACATTAAAATGTTAACATGCTAAAGTAGGAGAATTTAACATACTTCTAAGGTGGCACCAAGTCTCAAAATAAAACATTATCATGCTGACATTAGCTTGTTGTATTGACAACAGTTAGAAAACTTGCAAAACCTAACAATTTTTGGTTTAAATGATAAAAAATGATCTTAGAGGCTAGCATAAAATGTCAGCATGCTAATGTTAGCGTCCAAAACACGGGCGTTGCTGTGGCAGGTTTCCAGGAGCAGGACGACATCTTGGAAGTGTTCCAGACCGACTTCCAGATGAGGCTACTGTGGGGGAGCAGGGGCGCCGTGGAGAGCCAGGCGCCGCGCTACGCCAAATTCCAGCAGGTGCTGACGGCTTTGTCCAACAGGCTGGAGCCGCCCGCGCCCCAGGCCACAAAAACCTGACTTGGGACTCCCGCCAAGACATCAATACGCCGTTTTTAGAAGGTCCCCATAAGGTCTGTTCCCATGACTCGAGTGTGTAACGTGTCAAACATGCAATATGCCGTTTTTGAGACGGTCCCCACAAGGTCCGTTCCGATGACTCGAGTGTGTGAAGTGTCAAACATGCAATATGCCGTTTTTGAGACGGTCCCCACAAGGTCCGTTCCGATGACTCGAGTGTGTGAAGTGTCAAACATGCAATATGCCGGTTTTTAGACGGTCCCCACAAGGTCTGTTCCCATGACTCAAGTTTGTGAAGTGTTGAATATGCAATAAGCCTTTTTTTAGACGGTCCCCACAAGGTTTGTTCCCATGACTCAAGTTTGTGAAGTGTTGAATATGCAATAAGCCTTTTTTTAGACGGTCCCCACAAGGTCTGTTCCCGTGACTCGAGTGTGTGAATTGTCAAACATGCAATATGCCGTTTTTTAGACGGTCCCCACAAGGTCTGTTCCTGTGACTCGTGTGTAAAGTGTCAAACATGCAATATGCCGCTTTTTAGACGGTCCCCACAAGGTCTGTTCCCATGACTCGAGTGTGTGAAGTGTCAAACATGCAATATGCTTTTTTTTAGACGGTCCCCACTAGGTCTGTTCCTGTGACTCGTGTGTGAAGTGTCAAACATGCAATATGCCGTTTTTTAGACGGTCCCCACAAGGTCTGTTCCCATGACTCGAGTGTGTGACGTGTCAAACATGCAATATGCCTTTTTTTAGGCGGTCCCTACAAGGTCCGTTTTGATGACTCGAGTGTGTAAAGTGTCAAACATGCGATATGCCGTTTTTTTAGACGGTCCCCACAAGGTCTGTTCCCGTGACTCGAGTGTGTGAAGTGTCAAACATGCAATATGCCGTTTTTTAGACGGTCCCCACAAGGTCCGTTCCCATGACTCGAGTGTGTGAAGTGTCAAACATGCAATATGCTGTTTTTTAGACGGTCCCCACAAGGTCTGTTCCTGTGACTCGTGTGTAAAGTGTCAAACATGCAATATGCCGCTTTTTAGACGGTCCCCACAAGGTCTGATTCCATTACTCGAGTGTGTGAAGTGTCAAACATGCAATATGCTTTTTTTTAGACGGTCCCCACTAGGTCTGTTCCTGTGACTCGTGTGTAAAGTGTCAAACATGCAATATGCCGTTTTTTAGACGGTCCCCACAAGGTCTGTTCCCATGACTCGAGTGTGTGAAGTGTCAAACATGCAATATGCTGTTTTTTAGACGGTCCCCACAAGGTCTGTTCCTGTGACTCGTGTGTAAAGTGTCAAACATGCAATATGCCGTTTTTTAGACGGTCCCCACAAGCTCCGTACCCCCAGAAGGTGTGTGAAGTGTCCAACATGGGTACTCACAAGAAACTGTTTGTTCTCTGGGATCCAGAGTGGGGTTGTGGTCCTCGGCGGTCATGTGACGTCCGGAGAACGTTGCAGACCGCACGTTCTAGCGCAGAACATTGTTGATGTTTGTTGATGTTGTGAAGGCTGGACCTCCACGACACGCCAACAATATCGCATTATTCCTGAAACATAAACCTACATTACATTAGCATGTGATAATGGGAACAGTTAGCATACTTGCAAGAAAGAGATATGTCTGAAAACTCATGAATTTTAGGTTTATATAAATAAATTAGCAAAAATGTTTGCATAAAACATTAGCATGCTAACATTTGTGTGTTATTTCAGGAACAGTTAACATACTTGCAAGAAGGAGTCTCCATAGAAATTTTGATGGGCCTGCTATCTGTGCGTTGAACCTCTGGCCCCGAGGTTGATTGACACTCAAAAGCTATCATAAAACGTTAGCGTGTTACAGTAGGTACAGTTAGTATACTTGCAAGACGAAGATATTTCCCAAAACCCATCAGTTTTAGGTTAACACATATATAATTAGCAACATGTTAGCATCAAATGTGAGCACGCTAACATTAGCCTGTTATAATAGGAACAGTTAGCATATTTGCAAGAAAGAGATATGTCTCAAAACCCATGAATTTTAGCTTTATACAAATAAATTAGCAATTTTTTTAGCATAAAACATTAGCATGTTAATGTTAGCGTTTTATAATAGGTACAATTAGCATACTTGCAAGAAGGAGTCAGCAGAAATGTTGATGGGCCTGCTATCTGTGCTGTGAGCCCCTGGCCCCCAGGTTGATTGATGCTAAACAGCTAGCATACAACGTTAGCGTGTTATAATATGTACGGTTAGCATACTTGCAAGATTTGTCTCAAAACCCATGAATTTTAGGTTTGCACAAATAAATTAGCAAAAATGTTTGCATAAAACATTAGCATGCTAAGGTTAGCGTGTTATAAAAGGAACAGTTAGCATACTTTCAAGATTTGTCTCAAAACCCATGAATTTTAGGTTTACACAAATAAATTAGCAAAAATGTTTGCATAAAACATTATCATGCTAAGGTTAGCGTGTTATAATAGGAACAGTTAGCATACTTTCAAGGAGTCTGTAGAAATGTAAACAAAAGGTTTATGTTTGAATCCCAAAGTAAACGTAAACACTGGTCTTTTTTATTTTTTTCTCAATTATTTAACAAACAAAACAAGTTTAATAACATTTTATTAAGGGAATAAAAGTGTCTTTTTTTAGACATTTGTGTCATTTTAACATCATTATGTGATTTTCATGGACTGATGACTTGTCAAAGGAATAAAAACACATTAACACAAACTTATGTCCTGTCTTTATTAGACAATACTGGGAATGTTTTATTGTGAAATTAAAAAGTCCCTTTGGCGCGTTGATTACATTACCAATGATTTTTAACATTTTCAAACATTTAAAAATGTTTGAAGATGTTAAAAATGTTGGACGCATCAAACATCATAAAGATGTTAAACATTTTACAGCATTTTTAACATTTTAAACACTTCAAAGCATTTTTAACATTTAAACATTTCAAACATTTTAACATTTTTCAAAGGGAGCTTTTTTGATGGGCAATTAAAAAGGACTTTAGTATATGAGAAAGTTAGCTCAAATGGTAGCAGGCTAGCTTAAAATGTGAAAGTTAGTGAGATGGATGGCCGGATTTTTCCGTCTGGTCTCTTGACCGTCTAAGAAGTGTCATGTAATACTGAACATCTGTTATTTATTTATTTGTAATATCATAGTTGTTAGCTACATAATGATAGCAGCTAGCAGTCCAAAACACTTTACAGAGGAATTAGCTTGAATGGTAGCATGCTAGCTTAGCTAGGTAGCAAGATTGACAAATGAAAACATGTTCTGGGTCTGTTTTGTCAAACTACAAGGTCAGTCTTGTTTTTTAGGAACTCTTAAGTTCCTCACATTATTCACCACTCCAGACATCGTTGCTAAAAAACCAAATTCCCAGAACGGGAATCGGACCTGGACCGCAGCGGAGAGAGCACCGAATCCTAACCACTAAACCACCAGGGACTTGTAGAGAGACTGTATGAGGCTCACACTTTGAATGTGACAGTCACCTGTTACATGACACTTCTTAGACAGTCCAGAGACTGAAGACTTCAGCACTCGATCTCGCTAACTCTCATATGTTAAGAGTGACTCTCATATGTCACACGTCTTCCGTCATGTGAGAGGAAGAAGTTGCTCATACAGAAATCCATCAAGTCCCTGGTGGTCTCGTGGTTAGGATTGGTCCCTCATATTGCCGTGTTCTGGGTCCGATTCCCATCTAGGGAAAATAGGATTTTGGTATCATAGACCCTTTACAGGGGAATTAGCTCAAATGGTAGAGCGCTCGCTTAGCATGTGAGAGGTAGCGGGATCGATGCCCGCATTCTCCATTGGAACTTTTTAGAGTTTGAGAGCCGACCCCATGTGTGCAGTCGTCCATCTTGTGGGACACGTGTGGACGTCAGTAAAGTCTGTATGACGAGGACAGCTGGAAG
Organism: Nerophis ophidion; assembly: GCF_033978795.1. Lineage (NCBI taxonomy): Eukaryota > Metazoa > Chordata > Actinopteri > Syngnathiformes > Syngnathidae > Nerophis > Nerophis ophidion. Next base: position 12,991,001 of record NC_084611.1, read on the forward strand.
TGGGCGTGGCCTTCAGGATACACACACTGTAGTATTACTTTAAAGTACTGCAGTAACACTTTTACTAAAATATAAGACGTTGACAAAGGCACTGAAATAGTCCAAAGTCTGGACTTTTGCCGATTGACTGACGTTTGTGTGATTGCGTCTGATAGCAGCTAGCTTAGCTTGTCTTACAGGGGAATTAGCTCAAATGGCAGAGCGCTCTTAAGGGGACGGGCAATATGCGCATTAGTATAGTGAGGAGGAGATGCCTCATCTAGCGCAAAAAAATCGTCTGGTTTAAGCCAGGTTTCACTGATGTCAGCCATGTTTTTTCGGAACTCTTAAGTTCCTCACATTATATACCACTCAGACATAGTTGCTAAAATGCTAAGTTCCCTACCGGGAATCGAACCCGGGCCGCAGCGGTGAGAGCGCCGAATCCTAACCACTAGACCACCAGGGACTTTATGAGTAACCATATGAGGCTCACGTTTTGAGTGTGACAGTCACCTGTTACATGACACTTCTTAGACAGTCCAGAGACCAGACTGAAGACTTCAGCAATCGATCTCGCTAACTCTCACATGTTAAGCTAGCATGCTAACATTTAAGCTAATATTAGCTACAGTAAAGTCATCACTCATGATATCACAGATGTTTTCTTTCATGTACGACTCCACCTCTGAGAGGAAGAAGTTGCTCATACAGACATCCATCAAGTACCTGGTGGTCTAGTGGTTAGGATTGGTCCCTCTTTTTGCTGTGTTCTGAGTCCGATTCCCGTTCAGGGAAAATTGGGAACAAGTCACCTTTACAGGGGAATTAGCTCAAATGGTAGAGCGCTCGCTTAGCATGTGAGAGGAAGCGGGATCGATGCCTGCATTCTCCAGTTAAACATTTTCATCCAGGAATAAAAAAAGGAGTTTAGCATTTGAGAGAGTTAGCTCAAATGGTAGCATGCTAGCTAGCAAGATTGACAACTGTGTTCTACACATGAAAACACATTTTTACAATGTTGTTGTTGTCAAACTACAAGGTCAGCCATGTTTTTTAGGGACTCTGAAGTTCTCACATTATTCACCACTCAGACATAGTTGCTAAAATGCTAAGTCCCCTCACCGGGAATCAAACCTGGGCCGCAGCATTAAGGGTGCTGAATCTTAACCATAACTCCACCAGGGATTGGAAGTGGTCTTTGACTCTTGTCACCCGGCCAGGTGACGCGTCTGGAGCACACCTGGGCGACATTACGCCAGCGGCACACAGAGGGCGCCATTCTCTACCAGAAAACTCTGCGGCCCTTCATGATGAGGCTGAATGAAGGCAAAGGTATGATACACTATTATAGCAGTGATACCATGTTGTGATATCAGTTATTCTTATCGTTTCTTGTCTTAGAAGGATTAGTCACACTTGGAATGTAGCAAGATGTCGACTTTAATGATTATTCATGACTTGATGTACTGCATCATGATTAGGGATGGTACTGTTCACATTGAATCGATACGGTACCAATTCCAGGTGCCTAGGAGTCAATACTGGTACTCAAATGTACCAATTTTTGGAAAATATTTTGTTTCATTATTTATATATTTCCCGAATGACCACGCTTTTTACCCCCCCCCCCCCCCCCTCTCTCTCTCTCTCTCTCTCTCTCTTTTTCTCTCTCTCTCTGGATATATATATATATATATATATATGTATGTATATATACACACATATCTATGTATATATATATATATATATATATATATATACCTATATATACAGTATGAATATATATATTCATATATGAAAAAAACAAAAATATATATATACATATATATGTATTATATATGTAGATATATACCTATATATATTAAACAAACATAACAATAACAAGTTTGTAATGGATCTCATTATCAAAACAACACAACAGATAGCAGAACTCTCAATGCGCTCACATACAAAAAGTCCTGCTGGTGCATTCATAACATTCCCAGTCATTTTTAACATTTAAAAAATTTGGGGGATTTGAAAACAATTAAAAAATTATGGATATGTTAAATATTTTAAATAATCTTGAAAATTTTACACGTTTGTCAAACATATTTAGGTATTTTCAAACATTTCCAAAATGTTGAAAATTTCAACACACTTTTAACATTTAAAAAAAATATAATTTTTTAAAACATGTTTAACAATTTAAAACCATTTTTAATATTTTTCAAACATTTTTCACATTTTTTGGGAAATATTTTAGCATTTTTAAACATTTTATAAATGTTAAACCTTTTAAAGCATTTTTAACATTTTAATGTATAAAATATGTAACATTTATAAAGCATTTTTCATATAAATTTTTTTTAGCATTTTTTAACATTTTAAACATTTCTAACATTTTAAAAAATGTTAAGCATTTTCAAACATTTTAAAAATGTTAAACATTTCAATGCATTTTTAACATTTTAAAATACTTTTTAAAAATACTTTTAAAATAATTGTTTAATATTTTTACTTTTTATAACTAATGTTAACATATTGCACATGTTTAACAAAACTTTTTTAAATATGTAAACTATTTTCATACACTTTAAAGATTTTAACATTTAAAATGTAAAAATTGTTGTGACCATTTACAAGGGCAATTTTGCAAGGGGAATTAGCTCAAACGGTAGAGTGCGTGCTTAGCATGCGAGAGGTAACGGGATCAATACCCGCATTCTCCATGACTTCTTTATTTTTGTGCGATTCCAACTGTCCTGACGCCTCTCCGCACGTCACGTCTGTGTCGCAGAAAGCTGTCCTCTGTCCAGCACCAGCTTCCCGCACGTCCTGCCCCTCCTTTACCTGCTGGAGAGAGGCGTGGCGCTGGGCGAGGGGGCGGAGCCTTGGGAGACGGCGGAGGACGGCGTGGACGTGGTCATGTTGCATCTCGAGGCGGCCAGGACCGTGGCACAACTAGGCGACGTCTACAGGTCCAACGCTGAGAGCAAACTGCAAGGTCAAAAGACACACAAACACACAAATATGTATTTTCTTAAATACGTGTCTCAAAACCCATGAATTTTAGGTTTACACAAATAAAATGAGCAAAATGTTAGCATTAAACATTAGCATGCTAACGTAAGCGTGTTACAATGAAATAGTTAGCACACTTGCAAGAAAGAGACATGTCTCAAACCCCATTAATTTGAGGTTTGTACGAGTACATTAGCAAAAATATTTGCATAAAACGTTAGCATGCTAATTTAAGCTTTTATAATGGGAACTGTTAGCATACTTTAAAGAAAGAGATATGTCTCAAAACCCCTAAATTTTAGGTTCATTCAATTAAAATAGAAAAAATGTTTGCATAAAACATTAGCATGCTAACGTTAGCATGTTATAATGGGAATAGTTAGCATACTTGCAAGAAAAAGATACGTCTCAAAACCCATGAATTTAAGGTTCATACGAGTAAAATAGCAAAAGTGTTTGCATAAAACGTTAGCATGCTAACGTTAACATGTTATAATGGGAACAGTTAGCATACTTTTAAGAAAGAGCTGCGTCTCAAAACCCATTAATTTTATCTTTCAGTCATAAAAATGAGCTAAAAAGCTAGCGTAAAACATAAGCACGCTATGCCATGAATTTTACGTTCAAATATTTACAATTAGCTAAAATGCTAGCATAAAACAGTAATGTTAGCATGATAACAGAGGAAATGTTTATCATATTATAGATGAATGAATGAATGAATCTTTTTCTTCTCGGTGCAGAAAATCCAAAATGTTCATGTCAGAATTGGGATTCGAATGAATTAGTAATTTTCTTCTCATAGTTAGGATTAATCAAAAAGCACTTTTGTCAGAAGTGGGATTCGAACCCACGCCTACAGAGTAGACTACGACCTGAACGTAGCACCTTAGACCGCTCGGCCATCCTGACAGCCACAGGGACTTACATGGCCTCACATGCTAATGGCAGAATGGCTCTGTATATAAATGTAGTATTTGTTATCACGTATTACTATTTTATGACTGAATATATAATTTTGATTGAAGCTAAAAAGCTTGCATAAAACATAAGCATGCTAACTTTAGCTTGTTGTAATGGGAAAAGTTAGTATACCTGTAAAATGGAGACATGTCTCAAAAACCATGAATTTTAGCTTTCAATCATCAAAATGAGCTAAAATGCTAGCATACAACATTAACACGCTAATGTTGGCATGATCATTTAAAACATGTTAGCATACCTCTAAGATAGCACTAAGTATTAAATGCCATGAATTTTAGGTTCAAATACTTACAATTAGCTAAAATGCTAGCATAAAACAATAACATGCTATCTAATGTTAGCATGGTGAAATAGGAAAAGTTGGCACACTTCTGACAATGCCATGTATCGAAGGCCAAGATTTTTAGGTTTATACAAATACAATTATCAAAAAATATCAGCATCAAAATGGTAAAATAAGATAAGTTTAGCATGTTAGCATGCAACAGCTGGATGCTAATTTTAGCATGAAAACAGGATAAGTTCATGTCATAGATAAAATGAATTAGAGGTTTTTTTTATCACAGTGAGGAAAATCCAAAATGTTCTTGTCAGAGGTGGCGTTCGAACCAACGCCTACAGAGTAGTCTACCACCTGAACGTAGCTCCTTAGAACGCTCGGCCATCCTGACATCCATCAGCCCTGACACGCCCACACATGCTAATGGTTTAATGGTTTCAACAATAAAGTTACTATATCTTGTCAAAACGACTGTTTTATAATTCAATATATCATTTTGATTGAAGCTAAAAGCTTGCATTAAATGCTAACATGCTAATGCTAGCTTGTTATATTAAGAACAGTTAGTATAATTTAAGACAGAGACATGTCCTAACCAAAGAAGTTTTGGTTTAAGTGATAAAAAATAATCTTAGATGCTAGCGTAAAATGGTAGCATTTTAATGTTAGCATAATAACAGAGGAAATGTTTTTCGTGTTATAAATGAATGAATAAATGTATCATTTTCTTCTCAATGCAGTAAATCATACTTACTGTTCTCAATATAACAAGCTAGCATTAGCATGTTAGCATTTAATGCAAGCTTTTAGCGTCAATGAAAATGATATATTGAATTATAAAATAGTTGTTTTGACAACATATAGCAACTTTACTGTTGAAGCCATTAAACAATTAGCATGTGTGGGCGTGTCAGGGATGATGTCTGTCAGGATGGCCGAGCGGTCTAAGGCGCTACGTTCAGGTCGTAGTCTACTCTGTAGGCGTGGGTTCGAATCCCACTTCTGACAACAAAACTTTTTGATTTTCCTCACTGTGAGAAGAAAATTACTAATTCATTTTATCTATGTAGACCGTAGCGCTTTGGACCACTCGGCCATCCTGACAGCCATAGGGTCGGACACACCCACACATGCTAATGGTTTAATGGCTTCATGTACAAAGTTTGTGTTTGTTGTCAAAAACTACTGTTTTACAATTGAATATATAATTTTGACTGAAGCTAAAAAGCTTGCGTAAAACATTATCATGCTAATGTTAGCCTGTTATATTGAGAACAGTTAGCATGCTTAGGAAATGGAGACATGTCCAAACCAAATAAATTGTGGTTTTAATGGTCAAATTGAGCTTAAATGCTTGTATAAAACGTTAACATGCTAACATAGGAAAAGTTAATCATCGCATAGATAGTTAGTTAAATTAGTTAGTTAAAATCCCTGATTGTTAGGTTTCAACATACAGTGAGCATAAAACATTAGCATGCTAAAATACAAGAAGTTATACTTCTAAGATTGCGCCAAGTATCAAAATCTCTGATTGTTTGGTTTAAAAATACAAAATGAGCTAAAAAGTTTTAAAAAAAAAACGGTAGCATGCTAACATTAGCTTGTTAGAATTTTAGCTTTCAATCAAAACATTTGCAAAAATGTTAGCATAAGAAAAATAGCACCCTAATGTTAGCATGATGATATTCCATCCTATAGATAGAATGCTGATGTTAGGATATAAAAAATCTGTGATTGTTAGGTTTAAACGTACAAAATGAGCTAAAATGTTAGGATAAAACAGTAGCATGCTAACATTAGCTTGTTAGTATGCTTGCAAAATGGAGACGTTTCCAAACCAAATAAGTGTTGGTTTAAATAATAAAATTGATCTTAGATGAAAGCTTTAATATGTTAGCATACTATAGTTATAATGCTAATGTTAGCAGTATAACAGGAAAAAGTTCATGTCATAATTAAAATGAATTAGTAATTTTCTTCTCACAGTGAGGAAAATCCGAAATGTTCTTGTCAGAAGTGGGATTTGAACCCACGCCTACAGAGTAGACTACGACCTGAACGTAGCACCTTAGACCGCTCGGCCATCCTGACATCCGTGAGGACTCTGATGGCCCACACATTCTAATGGTTTAATGGCTTCAACGAAAAAGTTGCTATATGTTTCAGACATTTCTTTTTTATAATTTGATATATCATTTTGATTGAAGCTAAAAGCTTGCATTACATGCAAACATGCTAATGCTAGCTTGTTATATTGAGAACAGTTAGTATAATTTAAGACAGAGACATGTCCTAACCAAATAAGTTTTGGTTTAAGTGAAAAAAATTATCTTAGATGCTAGCATAAAACGTTAGCATGTTAATGTTAGCTTAATAACAGAGGAAATGTTTTTCACATTATAAATGAATGAATAAATGAATCATTTTCTTCTCAGTGCAGTAAATCCACAATGTTCATGTCAGAAGAGGGATTCGAACCCACGCCTACAAAGTACACTACAGCTAAATGTATGCTAATTGCTTAATGGCTTCATGGACAAACTTGGTATTTGTTATCAAAAACTACTGTATAATTGAATATATAATTTTGATTGAAGCTTTTTGATTGATTGATTGATTGATACTTTTATTAGTAGATTGCACAGTACAGTACATATTCCGTACAATTGACCACTAAATGGTAACACCCGAATAAGTTTTTCAACTTGTTTAAGTCGGGGTCCACGTTAATCAATTCATGGTAAAAAGCTTGCATAAAAAGCTTGCATAGAACGTTAGCATGCTAACGTTAGCTTGCTAACGTTAGCTTGTTATAATGGGAACAGTTAGTATACCTGTAAAATGGAGACATGTCTCAAAACCCATGAATTTTAAGTTTCAATCATCAAAATCAGCTAAAATGTTAGCATAAAACATAAGCAGGCTAATGTTAGCATAATAATAAAAACAACTTTAGCATATTTCTAAGATAGCACCCAGTATCAAATGCCATGAATTTTAGGTTCAAATAATTACAATTAGCTAAAATGCTAGCATAAAACAATAACCTGCTAACTAATGTTATCATGGTGACAGGAAAAGTTGGCATACTTCTGAAAATGCCATGTATCATAAGCCAAGACTTTTAGGTTTATACAAATAAAATTATCAAAAAATATCAGCATTAAAATTTTAACATGCTAAAGCAGAAGAATTCAACATACTTCTAAGGTGGCACCAAGTCTCAAAATAAAACATTATCATGGTGACATTAGCTTGTTATATTGACAACAGTTAGAAAACTTGCAAAACCTAACAATTTTTGGTTTAAATGATAAAAAATGATCTTAGAGGCTAGCATAAAATGTCAGCATGCTAATGTTAGCGTCCAAAACACGGGCGTTGCTGTGGCAGGTTTCCAGGAGCAGGACGACATCTTGGAAGTGTTCCAGACCGACTTCCAGATGAGGCTACTGTGGGGGAGCAGGGGCGCCGTGGAGAGCCAGGCGCCGCGCTACGCCAAATTCCAGCAGGTGCTGACGGCTTTGTCCAACAGGCTGGAGCCACCCGCGCCCCAGGCCACAAAAACCTGGCTTGGGACTCCCGCCAAGACATCAATACGCCGTTTTTTAGACGGTCCCCACAAGGTCTGTTCCCATGACTCGAGTGTGTGAAGTGTCAAACATGCAATATGCCGTTTTTTAGACGGTCCCCACAAGGTCTGTTCCCATGACTCGAGTGTGTGAAGTGTCAAACATGCAATGTGCCGTTTTTTAGACGGTCCCCACAAGGTCTGTTCCCGTGACTCGAGTGTGTGAAGTGTCAAACATACAATATGCCGTTTTTTAGACGGTCCCCACAAGGTCTGTTCCCATGACTCGAGTGTGTGAAGTGTCAAACATGCAATATGCCTTTTTTTAGACGGTCCCCACAAGGTCTGTTCCCATGACTCGAGTGTGTGAAGTGTCAAACATGCAATATGCCGTTTTTTAGACGGTCCCCACAAGGTCCGATCTCATGACTAGAGTGTGTAAAGTGTCAAACATGCAATATGCCTTTTTTTAGACGGTCCCCACAAGGTCCGATCTCATGACTAGAGTGTGTAAAGTGTCAAACATGCAATATGCCTTTTTTTAGACGGTCCCCACAAGGTCTGTTCCCATGACTCGAGTGTGTGAAGTGTCAAACATGCAATATGCCTTTTTTTAGACGGTCCCCACAAGGTCCGATCTCATGACTAGAGTGTGTAAAGTGTCAAACATGCAATATGCCTTTTTTTAGACGGTCCCCACAAGGTCCGATCTCATGACTAGAGTGTGTAAAGTGTCAAACATGCAATATGCCTTTTTTTAGACGGTCCCCACAAGGTCCGATCTCATGACTCGAGTGTGTAAAGTGTCAAACATGCAATATGCTGTTTTTTAGACGGTCCCCACAAGGTCTGTTCCCATGACTCGAGTGTGTGAAGTGTCAAACATGCAATATGCCGTTTTTTAGACGGTCCCCACAAGGTCTGTTCCCATGACTCGAGTGTGTGAAGTGTCAAACATGCAATATGCCGTTTTTTAGACGGTCCCCACAAGCTCCGTTCCCCCAGAAGGTGTGTGAAGTGTCCAACATGGGTACTCACAAGAAACTGTTTGTTCTCTGGGATCCCGAGTGAGGGTGTGGTCCTCGGCTGTCACGTGACGTCCGGAGAACGTTGCAGACCGCACGTTCTAGCGCAGAACTTTGTCGAGCATGTTTGTTGACGTTGTGAAGGCTGGACCTCCACGACACGCCAACAGTATCGCATTATTCCCGAAACGTAATCCTACATTCCTTTAGCATGTGACTATTGGAACAGTAAGCATACTTGCAAGAAAGAGATATGTCTAAAAACTCATGAATTTAAGGTTTATATAAATACATTAGCAAAAATGTTTGCATAAAACATTAGCATGCTAACATTAGTGTGTTATTTCAGGAACAGTTAACATACTTGCAAGAAGGAGTCGCCATAGAAATTTTGATGGGCCTGCTATCTGTGCGTTGAACCTCTGGCCCCGAGGTTGATTGACACTCAAAAGCTATCATAAAACGTTAGCGTGTTACAGTAGGTACGGTTAGCACACTTGCAAGAAGAAGATATGTCCCAAAACCCATTAGTTTTAGGTTAACACATATATAATTAGCAACATGTTAGCATCAAATGTGAGCACGCTAACAGTTAGGAACAGTTAGCATATTTGCAAGAAAGAGATATGTCTCAAAACCCATGAATTTTAGGTTTATACAAATAAATTAGCAATTTTTTTAGCATAAAACATTAGCATGTTAATGTTAGCGTGTTATAATAGGTACAGTTAGCATACTTGCAAGAAGGAGTCTGTAGAAATGTTGATGGGCCTGCTATCTGTGCTGTCAGTCTCTGGCCCCCAGTTTGATTGATGCTAAACAGCTAGCATACAACGTTAGCGTGTTATAATATGTACGGGTAGCATACTTGCAAGATTTATCTCAAAACCCATGAATTTTAGGTTTAAACAAATAAATTAGCAAAAATGTTTGCATAAAACATTAGCATGCTAAGGTTAGCGTGTTATAATCCAAACAGTTAGCATACTTGCAAGGAGTCTCTGTAGAAATGTAAACAAAAGGTTTATGTTTGAATCCCAAAGTGAAAGTGAACACTGGTCTTATTTTTTTTTTTCTCAATTATTTAACAAACAAAACAAGTTTAATAACATTTTATTAAGGGAATAAAAGTGTCTTTTTTTAGACATTTGTGTCATTTTAACATCATTATGTGATTTTCACGGACTGATGACTTGTCAAAGGAATAAAAACACATTAACACAAACTTATGTCCTGTCTTTATTAGACAATACTGGGAATGTTTTATTGTGAAAACAAAAAGTCCCTTTGGCGCGTTTATTACATTACCAATCATTTTTAACATTTTCAAACATTTAAAAATGTTTGAAGATGTTAAAAATGTTGGACGCATCAAACATCATAAAGATGTTAAACATTTTAAAGCATTTTTAACATTTTAAACACTTCAAAGCATTTTTAACATTTAAACATTTCAAACATTTTTCAAAGGGAGCTTTTTTGATGGGCAATGAAAAAGGACTTTAGTATATGAGAAAGTTAGCTCAAATGGTAGCATGCTAGCTTAAAATGTGAAAGTTAGTGAGATGGATGGTTGAATCCTTCCGTCTGGTCTCTGGACCGTCTAAGAAGTGTCATGTAATACTGAACATCTGTTATTTATTTATTTGTAATATCATAGTTGTTAGCTACATAATGATAGCAGCTAGCAGTCCAAAACACTTTACAGAGGAATTAGCTTGAATGGTAGCATGCTAGCTTAGCTAGGTAGCAAGATTGACAACTGAAAACACATTCTGGGACTGTTTTGTCAAACTACAAGGTCAGCCATGTTTTTTAGGAACTCTTACATTCCTCACATTATTCACCACTCCAGACATAGTTACTAAAATGCCAAATTCCCTGACCGGGAATCAAACGCGGGCCGCGGCGGTGAGAGCGCCGAATCCTAACCACTAAACCACCAGGGACTTGATGACAGACTGTTTGAGGCTCACACTTTGAGTGTGACAGTCACGTGTTACATGACACTTCTTAGACAGTCCAGAGACCAGATTGAGGACTTCAGCCGTCGATCTCGCTAACTCTCATATGTTAAGATAGCGTTCTAACATATAAGCTAACTCCCGCTAAAGTCATCAATCATGATATCACACGTCTTCCTTCATGTGAGAGGAAGAAGTTGCTCATACAGACATCCATCAAGTCGCTGGTGGTCTCATGGTTAAGATTGGTCCCTCATATTGCCGTGTTCTGGGTCTGATTCCATTCTAGGGAAAATAGGATTTTCGCAATACATAACAGTTACAGGGGAATTAGCTCAAATGGTAGAGCGCTCGCTTAGCATGTGAGAGGTAGCTGGATCGATGCCCGCATTCTCCACTGGAACTTTTTAGAGTTTGAGAGCCGACCCCATGTGTGCAGTCGTCCATCTTGTGGGACACGTGTGGACGTCAGTAAAATCTGTATGACGGGGGCAGCTGGAAGTGGGCGTGGCCTTCAGGATACACACACTGTAGTATTACTTTAAAGTACTGCAGTAACACTCTTACTAAAATATAAGACGTTGACAAATTCACTGAAATAGTCCAAAGTCTGGACTTTTGCAGATTGACTTACGTTTGTGTGATTGTGTCTGATAGCAGCTAGCTTAGCTTGTCTTACAGGGGAATTAGCTCAAATGGTAGAGCGCCTTTAAGGGGACGGGCAATATGCGCATTAGTATAGTTAGGAGGAGATGCCTTATCTAGCGCAAAAAAATGGTCTGGTTTAAGCCAGGTTTCGCTGAGGTCAGCCATGTTTTTTAGGGACTCTGAAGTTCTCACATTATTCACCACTCAGACATAGTTGCTAAAATGCTAAGTCCCCTCACCGGGAATCAAACCTGGGCCGCAGCATTAAGGACGCCGAATCTTAACCATACCTCCACCAGGGATTGGAAGTGGTCTCTGACTCTTGTGAACCAGCCAGGTGACGCGTCTGGAGCACACTTAGGCGACATTACGCCAGCGGCACACAGAGGGCGCCATTCTCTACCAGAAAACTCTGCGGCCCTTCATGATGAGGCTGAATGAAGGCAAAGGTATGATACACTATTATAGCAGTGATACCATGTTGTGATATCAGTTATTCTTATCGTTTCTTGTCTTAGAAGGATTAGTCACACTTGGAATGTAGCAAGATGTCGACTTTAATGATTATTCATGACTTGATGTACTGCATCATGATTAGGGATGGTACTGTTCACATTGAATCGATACGGTACCAATTCCGGGTGCCTAGGAGTCAATACTGGTACTCAAATGTACCAATTTTTGGAAAATCTTTTGTTTCATTATTTATATATTTCCCGAATGACAGTGCTTTTTACCCTCTCTCTCTCTCTCTCTCTCTCTCTCTGTATATATATATTTGTATATATATATATATACATATGTATATTACATATGTAGATATATACCTATATATATTAAACAAACATAACAATAACAAGTTGGTAATGGATCTCATTACCAAAACAACACAACAGATAGCAGAACTCTCATTGCGCACACATACAAAAAGTCCTGCTGGTGCATTCATAACATTCCCAACCATTTTTAACATTTCAAAAATTTGGGAGATTTGAAAACAATTAAAAAATTATGGATATTTTAAATAATCTTTAACATTTTACACATTTTTCAAACATTTTTAGGTATTTTCAAACATTTCCAAAATGTTAAACATTTCAACTTATTTTTAATATTTAAAAAAATATATACTTTTTTTAAAAACATGTTTAACAATTTAAAACATTTTTAATATTTTTCAAACATTTTTCACTTTTTCTTGGGAAACATTTTATAAATGTTCAACCTTTCAAAGCATTTTTAAAATTTTAATGTATAAAATATGTTAAACATGTCTAACATTTATAAAGCATTTTTCATAATTTTTTTTTCAGCATTTTTTAACCTTTTAAAAATTTTCAGGCATTTTCAAACATTTTAAAAATGTTAAACATTTCAATGCATTTTTAACATTTTAAAATACTTTTTAAAAATACTTTTAAAATAATTTTTTAATATTTTAACTTTTTATAACAATGTTAACATATTACACATGTTTAACAAAACGTCTTTTGTTAACATTTTTAATGTTTTATAATTTTTTTAAAGATTTTTAACATTTTAAATATGTAAAATATTTTCATACACTTTAGAGATTTTAACCTTTCAATTGTAAAAATTGTTGTGACATTTTACAAGTGCAAGTCAGCAAGGGGAATAAGCTCAAATGTTAGAGCGCTTGCTTAGCATGCGAGAGGTAGCGTGATCAATGCCCGCGTTCTCCATGACTTCTTTATTTTTGTACGATTCCAACTGTCCTGACGCCTCTCCGCACGTCACGTCTGTGTCGCAGAAAGCTGTCCTCTGTCCAGCACCAGCTTCCCGCACGTCCTGCCCCTCCTTTACCTGCTGGAGAGAGGCGTGGCGCTGGGTGAGGGGGCGGAGCCTTGGGAGACGGCGGAGGACGGCGTGGATGTGGTCATGTTGCATCTCGAGGCGGCCAGGACCGTGGCACAACTAGGCGACGTCTACAGGTCCAACGCTGAGAGCAAACTGCAAGGTCAAAAGACACACAAACACACAAATATGTATTTTCTTAAATACGTGTCTCAAAACCCATGAATTTTAGGTTTACACAAATAAAATGAGCAAAATGTTACCATTAAACATTAGCATGCTAACGTAAGCGTGTTACAATGAAATAGTTAGCACACTTGCAAGAAAGAGACATGTCTCAAACCCCATTAATTTGAGGTTTGTACGAGTACATTAGCAAAAATGTTTGCATAAAACGTTAGCATGCTAATTTAAGCTTTTATAATGGGAACTGTTAGCATACTTCAAAGAAAGAGATATGTCTCAAAACCCCTAAATTTTAGGTTCATACAATTAAAATAGCAAAAATGTTTGCATAAAACATTATTATGCTAACATTAGCATGTATTAATGGGAATAGTTAGCATACTTGCAAGAAAAAGATACGTCTCAAAACCCATGAATTTAAGGTTCATACGAGTAAAATAGCAAAAGTGTTTGCATAAAACGTTAGCATGCTAACCTTAACATGTTATAATGGGAACAGTTAGCATACTTTTAAGAAAGAGCTACGTCTCAAAACCCATTAATTTTATCTTTCAGTCATAAAAATGAGCTAAAAAGCTAGCGCAAAACATAAGCACGCTGTGCCTTGAATTTTACGTTCAAATATTTACAATTAGCTAAAATGCTAGCATAAAACAGTAACGTTAGCATGATAACAGAGGAAATGTTTATCATATTATAAATGAATGAATGAATGAATGAATCTTTTTCTTCTCAATGCAGAAAATCCCATATGTTCATGTCAGAATTGGGATTCGAATGAATTAGTAATTTTATTCTCATAGTGAGGATAGTCAAAAAGCACTTTTGTCAGAAGTGGGATTCGAACCCACGCCTACAGAGTAGACTACGACCTGAACGTAGCGCCCCAGACCGCTCGGCCATCCTGACAGCCACAGGGACTTACATGCCCTGACATGCTAATGGTAGAATGGCTCTGTATATTAATGTAGTATTTGTTATCACATATTACTATTTTATGACTGAATATATCATTTTGTTTGAAGCTAAAAAGCTTGAATAAAACATAAGCATGCTAACTTTAGCTTGTTGTAATGGGAAAAGTTAGTATACCTGTAAAATGGAGACATGTCTCAAAAACCATGAATTTTAGCTTTCAATCATCAAAATGAGCTAAAATGCTAGCATACAACATTAACACGCTAATATTGGCATGATCATTTAAAACATGTTAGCATACCTCTAAGATAGCACTAAGTATCAAATGCCATGAATTTTAGGTTCAAATACTTACAATTAGCTAAAATGCTAGCATAAAACAATAACATGCTAACTAATGTTAGCATGGTGAAATAGGAAAAGTTGGCACACTTCTGACAATGCCATGTATCGAAGGCCCAGATTTTTAGGTTTATACAAATACAATTATCAAAAAATATTAGCATTAAAACGGTAAAATAAGATAAGTTTAGCATGTTAGCATGCAAGAGCTGTATGCTAATTTTAGCTTGAAAACAGGATAAGTTCATGTCATAGATAAAATTAATTAGATGTTTTTTTTATCACAGTGAGGAAAATCCAAAATGTTCTTGTCAGAGGTGGCGTTCGAACCAACGCCTACAGAGTAGTCTACCACCTGAACGTAGCTCCTTAGAACGCTCCTTAGAGACATGTCCTAACCAAACAAGTTTTGGTTTAAGTGACAAAAATAATCTTAGATGCTAGCGTAAAATGGTAGCATTTTAATGTTAGCATAATAACAGAGGAAATGTTTTTCATATTATAAATGAATGAATAAATTTATAATTTTCTTCTATGTGCAGTAAATCATACTTACTGTTCTCAATATAACAAGCTAGCATTAGCATGTTAGCATTTAATGCAAGCTTTTTGTAACTCTCTCCACATAGCACTGACACAATGGCTTTCTTGAACTGATTTATTGAAGGCTTTCTTTCCCTTCAATTCACCGTGAAAACTGTTAATAAAATTAAGCACGTTACAAACGTAAAAATAACATGCACAGCATGTGGCTCAAACATTTACCAAAGTAAAATACAAACAGAAATGACAAATACCTGGTTGGCCTGCATGCTTCTTTTAAGAGGAAATTGTGATCTTCTGGCTCTTGTGACCCAAACGCTGAAAGTCCTTGTGACACTTTTTAGTCCTTGTAACCATCAGTCGCTCTCTTTATCCCTTCTTATTGCATCAAACAGATTTTCCTCATACCCGGAAGTAGCTTCCTTATATCCGTTCACAGACCAATCGAGACACTTCAAAACAAACACATGCCCACAAACCCAACAAAAAGGCATGAAATTACATTTTTAACCATAGTAACTTAAATAAAACCTTCTTATGAACTTTTATACATTTTGATTTAAATTCCCTTTTGTGAACTTAACTTATTCTGTTTTTAGAGAAATAAAACAAATTATAATTATTAGTTGCAACAGTTACACTCCCACCAAATCACACAAACCTTAATGTGGGATTTCTTTTAAACATTTTTAACTTCAAAATAAACTTCTTCTGTTCTTGTATATTTACAATGAAAGTGCACTCAAGCAAACACATGAAATTTAAACTCACTCTGCTTCAAGCAGAATAACCACCTTCTGTACAGGTCTGTCAAGAAACCCGGTTTTAGTTGTGAGCTTTCCCTTTTTATCAAATGTGGTTTCACTAACCATCAGTTTTAGTTTCCTCACCCTACCATCCGACCCTGGGTAGACATCGGTTATTCTGGCCAGCTTCCATTCGTTGCGTGGTGCCAGGTCGTCTTTCAGAAGGACGATGTCATTGACCTTCAAGTTCCTTCTGTTCTTGTGCCACTTTTGCCTTGATTGTAGATTCAAAAGATATTCCCTTTTCCAACGGGTCCAAAACTCATTGGCCAAATACTGGACTCGACGCCACCTCTTCTTATGGTACAGATCTTCTCTGACAAATTCTCTAGGTGGGGGCAGTATAATTGTTGACTTCATTGTGAGTATATGGTTTGGGGTTAAAGGTTCTGGTCCGGATGGGTCATTTAAGTGTTCAGCAGTAAGTGGTCTACTGTTAATGATGGCCATGACCTCATACAGAACTGTTCGTAGTAAGGTACTGTCGAGCCTTCGCGCCGACTGGTCGAGAACAGCCATAAGAACACTTCTTATTGTTCTAATTTGCCTCTCCCATATGCCGCCCATGTGACTAGCCGCTGGAGGGTTCATAAGGAACTCGCATCCGAGAGCCTTCACTCTTTCTTGATCCATTCCTGTCATAAGTTCAGAAAACTCTCTCTTTGCACCAACAAAATTGGTGCCTTGGTCGCATCTTAGCTGACGAACATTTCCTCTTATGGCAATGAATGTTCTTAAAGCGTTGATAAATGCATCAGTTGTCATATCATCAACGACTTCAATGTGTATGGCTCTTGAGCATAGACACGTAAGTAAGAGACCATATCTTTTCATGTCCTTCCTTCCATCTTTAACATAGATCGGACCGAAGCAGTCTATGCCGGTGTAAGTGAAAGGTGGAGTAGTCTCTGTTCTATCTTCAGGTAAGTCACCCATTCTCTGTTCTTCAGTACTCCTTCTGTACTTTCGACACTTAACACATTTGAAAATGTGTGACGAGACGGCACTGCTGCATCCTAGGACCCACCATCCATTGGCTCGCATTTCGTTCATCGTCATTCCACGTCCTTGATGATGCACCTTCTCGTGGAAGTGCTTAATAAGCAAGGCTGTGATATGGCTGCTCTTTGGGAGTATTGCCGGATGCTTTACGTGTGGATGCAATGCGGCTTGACTCAAGCGGCCTCCCACTCTTAAGATGCCTTCTTTATCCAAGAATGGATTTAACTTGCACAGCTTACTGTCTTTAGTCTTGAAAACTGCTTTCTTAAGTTCCAAGCTCTTTATCTCATCTGAGAATACTTCTGCTTAAACTAACTTGATGATAGCAAGTTCTGCTTCTTTTCTTTCTTCCAGACTTGTACTTTCATTAGTTCTTTGTTTCACACCTTTGTGTTCTTTTCCACATCGTTTCAATCTGGCAATTGCTCTTACCACTCTTGACCAATCAGAGAATTTCTCCAGGCGATTCAGCAATGATCTATCTTCTTCTGCATTGGTGTTACACACGACAGCTTTGCGGAGTTCAGGATCATCTTCCTTGATTTCTCCCACCGTGCACTCTCTTTTGGGTAGTTGCGTTTGCCAGAGAAACTTTGGTCCCGTGAGGTTGACATTAGGCTTCAAACCTGGTGTCACTTGTCTCACTACAATGCGATGGCTGTCTCTGATGACATCGCCGTAGTCTACGTAGGGATTCTGGTTACCAATAATACTCCATCCAAGGTCTGTACGCTGGGCGTAGGGCTGGTTTTCTTTGCCAGACACGACTTCCCTGGGAAGTAAGGCTTGTGAGCAATTGTACCCGATGAGCAAACCTACTCCGCAGTCTTGCAGAGGTGGTATCTCATCTTGGAGATGCTCTAGATGGGACCATGCTTTTGCGGTTTTGCCTGTAGGTATATGAGTTCTGTTCGCCGGAATGAACTCACGTGTGTAGACTGGTGGTAAGGCAATCTTCTCACCTGAATAAAAGCCTCTTACTTGCAGGTTGGTTACTTTTTGGGAGCTTACTACAGTAATTCTTGAGGTCATAGTAGAAAGCTTTAGCTTGACTTGCTCTTTGTCCACTTCCAATGCATCTGCTACTTCACTCAGAACAAAAGTTGTATCACTTTGAGAATCCAACAGAGCATACACAAGGACCTCTTGGGTTGGTTGAGTTGTGGATGAAAGCCAGACTGGGATTATTGCAGCTGTTTGTATGTTATCTTTTTGAAGTATTACTCTACATGAAGTAGCTTCTTTGGTTCTTTCTTTTTTTTGGGGTGCTTGAGGTAATATTTCATTAGGATTTTCTTGACTTGTACTTGGCTTGGCTTGCGGTGGCTTTTGCTCATCTTTGGTTCGCTCCTCATGCAGACAAGTTGGATGCTTCTTTTCGCATGTGTCGCAAACACTCCTATTGCTGAAGCTCTTTGAGCGGTGTCCAGACTGAAGACAACCAAAGCATAAACGTTCAGCTTGGATGAACTTGACTCTGTCCGTCACAGCTTTCTCCATGAACTTCCTGCATTTATGTAATGTATGATTGTTCCTTTCACAGAAAATGCATGTCATGACATTCTTTTCTTTGGAGGTTGTCGTCTTTTCATTGAAACTTGTCAGTGTCTTTTCATTAGAACTCGTGTTCAACGTCTTTGCTCCAAAGCTTTGTAATCTTTGAGACCTTGGCTTGTCCGTATCACTTGATTTCAGTGACTGCACTGAAGTGATAGGGTTGCAGGTGACTTTAGCTTCCCATGTTAGAAATCTGACAAAATGACTGAAAGAGGGAAATTGTTTTTTCTCTTGTTCCATTTCCATAACCTTTCGATTCCAAGCTGCGATCAGCCAATCTGGTAACTTAGAAAGGATCTTCCTGTTTTCATTACAGTCATTCAGGATCTCCAATGCCTTGATGTTAACCATGGCAGCCTCACAACTGCGGAGAAAATCTGTGAACTCTCGGAGCCCCAGACTATCCTTAGAACCAATCTTAGGCCACGCTTGAAGCTTGTCTCTGTATGCTTTTGCAATTGTAAATGGGTTTCCGTATCGCTCCTCCAGAATCTCCCATGCAGCAGTATAGGCAGATTCAGTTCCGAGCAGGAAGTAACCATCAAGGGCTTTCTTGGCTTGACCACCTATGTATCTTCGTAGGTAGTATATCTTCTCATTCTCTTGTATGTTCTTCTGGTCTATCAAAATTTGAAAAGATAGTTTCCAGTCACTATATTTCAATGGATCCCCACTGAATGTTGGAGGTTCAGGAATTGGGATTCTGTTGACACTTAAAGCACCTGCTAGCATCTTAACGAGCTCTGCCGTACTGTCATTGGAGGTTTTCTTAACTTTTGATACGGAAGACCTATGTGTAGACAGATGACTTGAGGGTGCAGATACTTGGTCATCTTCTTTAAAATCATCTCCTAACTTGTCACTCCGCTCTTCTTTGACACTCCTTTGATCATATATCAGCATTCTCGCATTTGCTGCATTAAGACTTTTCACTGTCTCCAATTTCTTTATCTTTCTCTGTTTTTCCTCTAGAGTTCTTTGTAGAGCTATATGTTCTTCTTCTAATTGAGCTTTTATTTCAGCTTCCTCTTCTTCTCTCTGTATTCTTCGCCTCACTTCATCTTCTTCTTGCTGTAAGCGACGCTTTCGGGCTGCTGCTTCTTGTTCAGCTATCTTCTTTCTAGCTTTTTCTTCAAGAATATTTAATTCCAATTGTTCTCTTTCTTGCTCTTGTAGCACTTTTAGAACAGCTTGGCTTGCAGCAGCTTCAGCGGCGGCTTCTTGGCGACCCACGGAAGATTTGGTGCTTTCTTGCACTGTGTAGCCTTTCAAAATAGACATGACAGAGCTTTTACAAGTTGAGTTAAATATAGAACCAGCTTCTGGCCATTCTGGCTCCTCTTCTGGAATATTTCTACCCAGACGGCTTGTAGCTACAGAGAGAATGAAAGTGGATGTCTGTGTACATGTGTCAACTTTTCGTCGCGTTTCCTGTTCTGGAGTTGGAACTTGGCGTAGCTCTTCATAAGCACTCATGACACCTGTAGAAAGACGTTTGATTTCACCAATAATGAAATTAACCAATGACTCATCCAAAAGTTCTTTTGATGATAATGGCATCTTAGCAGCTTTAACTTGAGCTCTCCATCTTCCATAATTGGCGTTGAACTTGAACTGAAGTGTGTTGATTTTCATCATTAGCATTCCTTTACCCTTTTCTGTTAGAGTTCTTAGTCTTGTACCTCTCCTCAGCTTTTGATTTTCCTCTTGCTGCTTTTCCTCTTCAGCACCATTCTCATAAGTCTGTACAGGTGTCAGGAGGACATCTTCCCTGTCCCTGTCCCTTATCTGTTCTGTAGGCTCACCTGACTTTGACATTTTTTTTTTAATCAGTTAAATTAAACACACTTTTACATTTTTTTAAATTGTCCAATATGTATCAACAGAAAATATTAGCAATAGAATCACCCTTAGATGAACTTGTCCAATGCAAATATCAATAATTGTAGATACCTTAAATGTAAATACCTTACAGCTTAAACAAATACACATCTTAAATTAAATCTTTGAATATCACTTTGCAAAACACAAAAAATATGCAGTTTATATCACTTCAAAACTCAAATATATGCATTCAAAGGCAATTGGAAAATATTAAAGAAAATAGAAAAGCTTCAGTATTAAATTAAATGGCCAATAGCCTACTTTCATTTATTTAGCAAAACGCCCTTTTAAATGTCTCTTGCATGACAAGGTTCTTTTAACTTAAATTAAATGATCAGATAAGTCCAGACGTTTACCACACACTCCACAGTATCTCCATACGTTTCAGTCTCTTCTTAGTCACTCTTTTAGTGTCCAGTGTTCCTTATTGGCTTCTTAACAGCCTACTGAAAACGCTGTGATTACCTGTGTCTTCCTTTTGAGTGTGTGCGCGCGCGAGGGGGGGGCCCTCTTCTGCTCAGTGCTGATGACGTCACAGCTGCGCTGCGCTGCCCGGGTTCTTTAATGTTGCCGACAGTCTCAGCGTTGTCCACCGGTCGTTGAACAGTGCGAGTTTTCACTGTAACTCTCTCCACATAGCACTGACACAATGGCTTTCTTGAACTGTTTTATTGATGGCTTTCTTTCCCTTTAATTCACCATGAAAACTCGTTGGCCTGCATGCTTCTTTTAGGAGGAAATTGTGATCTTCTGGCTCTTGTGACCCAAACGCTGAAAGTCCTTGTGACACTTTTTAGTCCTTCTTACCATCAGTCGCTCTCTTTATCTCTTCTCATTGCATCAAACAGATTTTCCTCATACCCGGAAGTAGCTTCCTTATATCCGTTCACAGACCAATCGAGACACTTCAAAACAAACACATGCCCACAAACCCAACAAAAAGGCTTGAAATTACATTTTTAACCATAGTAACTTAAATAAAGCCTTTTTATGAACTTTTATACATTTTGATTTAAATTCCCTTTTGTGAACTTAACTTATTCTGTTTTTAGAGAAATAAAACAAATTATAATTATTATTCGCAACAGTTACACATCTCGCTAACTCTAAAATGTTAAGCTAGCATGCTAACATTTAAGTTAATTTTAGCTACAGTAAAGTCATCAATCATGATATCAGATTGTTTCTTTCATGTACGACTCCACCTCTGAGAGGAAGAAGTTGCTCATACAGATATCCATCAAGTCCCTGGTGGTCTAGTGGTTGGGATTGGTCCCTCTTTTTGCTGTGTTCTGGGTCCGATTCCTGTTCAGGGAAAATAGGGAACAAATTATCTTCACAGGGGAATTAGCTCAGATGGTAGAGCGCTCGCTTAGCATGTGAGAGGTAGCGGGATCGATGCCCGCATTCTCCAGTTAAATATTTTCAACTGGGAATAAAAAGAGGAGATTATCATATGAGAGAGTTAGCTCAAATGGTAGCATGCTAGGTAGCAAAATTGACAACTGTGTTCTGCACATGAAAACACATTTTTACAATGTTGTTGTTGTCAAACTACAAGGTCAGCCATGTTTTTTAGGGACTCTGAAGTTCTCACATTATTCACCACTCAGACATATTGCTAAAACGCTAAATTCCCTGACCGGGAATCAAACCCAGGCCACAACTGTGAAAGCCCCCGAATCCTAACCAATAGACTAGTTGATGGATGTCTGCATGAACCAATCCTTCCTCTCAGAAGTGGCGTCGTACATGAAGAAAAACGTGTGTGTGATATCATGATTGATGACTTTAGCGGGAATTAGCTCTATTGTTAGAATGCTATCTTAACATGTGAGAGTTAGCGAGATCGATGGCTGAATTCTTCAGTCTGGTCTCTGGACCGTCTAAGAAGTGTCATGTAATACTGAACATCTGTTATTTATTTATTTGTAATATCATAGTTGTTAGCTACACAGTGTTAGCAGCTAGCAGTCCAAAGCACTTTACAGGGGAATTAGCTTAAATGGTAGCACGCTAGTTAGCATGTAAACGAGGTAGTGGTATGGATGCTTTTCTTGGAGGTGTATTACACCACGATCCCTGTGCCAATCCGCCCTTACAGGGGAATTAGCTCAAATGGTAGCATGCTTTCTTAACTAGGTAGCAAGGTTGACAACTGTGTTCTTCACATGAAAACACATGTTGTCAATGTTGTTGTTGTCAGAATACAAGGTCAGCCATGTTTTTTCGGAACTCTTAAGTTCCTCACATTATTCACCACTCCAGACATAGTTGCTAAAATGCCAAGTTCTCTGACCGGGAATTGAACCCGGGCTGCGCCGGTGAGCGCACCGAATCCTAACCACTAGACCCCCAGGGACTTGTTGTTATCATATATGAGGCTCACCCTTTGAGTGTGACAGTCACCTGTTATATGACACTTCTTAGACAGTCCAGAGACCAGACTGAAGACATCCATCTCACTAACTCTAACTTGTTTAGATAGCATGCTAACATTTACGCTAAATCCCGCTTAAGTCATCAATCATATCACATGTCATCCTTCATGTGAGAGGAAGAAGTTGCTCATACAGACATCCATCCAGTCCCTGGTGGTCTAGTGTTGAGAATTCTTCCCTCATATTGCTGTGTTCTGGGTCTGATTCCCGTCCAGGGAAGATAGCATTTTGGCAACAAGTAACCTTTACAGGGGAATTAGCTCAAGTGGTAGAGCGCTCGCTTAGCATGTGAGAGGTAGCGGGATCGATGCCCGCATTCTCCACTGAAAGTTTTTAAGAGTTTGAGAGCCAACCCCATGTGTGCAGTCGTCCATCTTGTGGGACACGTGTGGACGTCAGTAAAGTCTGTATGACGGGCGTGGCCTTCAGGATACACACACTGTAGTATTACTTAAAAGTACTGCAGTAACACCCTTACTAAAATATAAGACATTGACAAAACTACTGAAATAGTCCGAAGTCTGGACTTTTCCCGATTGACTGACGTTTGTGTGATTGTGTCTGATAGCAGCTAGCTTAGCTTGTCTTACAGGGGAATTAGCTGAAATGGTAGAGCGCTCTTAAGGGGACGGGCGATATGCGCATTAGTATAGTTAGGAGGAGATGCCTCATCTAGCGCCAAAAAATTGTTTGGTTTAAACCAGGTTTCGCTGAGGTCAGCCATGTTTTTTTTGGAACTCTTAAGTTCCTTACATTATTCACCACTCAGACATAGTTGCTAAAATGCTAAGTTCCCTGAACGGGAATCGAACCCAGGCCGCGGCCGTGAGAGCGCCAAATCCTGACCACTAGGCCACCAGGGACTTGTTGTTATCATATATGAGGCTCACCCTTTGAGTGTGACAGTCACCTGTTATGTGACACTTCTTAGACAGTCCAGAGACCAGACTGAAGTCTTCAGCCATCGATCTCGCTAACTCTCACATGTTTAGATAGCATGCTAACATTTACGCTAAATCCCGCTTAAGTCATCAATCATATCACATGTCATCCTTCATGTGAGAGGAAGAAGTTGCTCATACAGACATCCATCCAGTCCCTGGTGGTCTAATGTTGAGAATTCTTCCCTCATATTGCTGTGTTCTGGGTCTGATTCCCGTCCAGGGAAGATATTATTTTGGCAACACGTAAGCTTTACAGGGGAATTAGCTCAGGTGGTAGAGCGCTCCCTTAGCATGTGAGAGGTAACGGGATCGATCCCTGCATTCTCCACTGAAAGTTTTTAAGAGTTTGAGAGCCGACCCCATGTGTGCAGTCGTCCATCTTGTGGGACACGTGTGGACGTCAGTAAAGTCTGTATGACGGGCGTGGCCTTCAGGATACACACACTGTAGTATTACTTAAAAGTACTGCAGTAACACTCTTACTAAAATATAAGACATTGACAAAACTACTGAAATAGTCCGAAGTCTGGACTTTTGCCGATTGACTGACGTTTTTGTGATTGTGTCTGATAGCAGCTAGCTTAGCTTGTCTTACAGGGGAATTAGCTCAAATGGTAGAGCGCTCTTAAGGGGACGGGCGATATGCGCATTAGTATAGTTAGGGGGATTTGCCTCATCTAGTGCAAAAAAATTGTTTTTGTTTGAACGAGGTTTCGCTGAGGTCAGCCATGTTTTTTTGGAACTCTTAAGTTCCTCACATTATTCACCACTCAGACATAGTTGCTAAAATGCTAAATTCCCTGACCGGGAATCGAACCCGGGCCGCGGCGGTGAGAGCGCCGAATCCTAACCACTAGACCACCAGGGACTTGATAATAGATCATATGAGGCTCACGCTTCGAGTGTGACAGTCACCTGTTATATGACACTTCTTAGACAGTCCAGAGACCAGACTGAAGACATCCATCTCGCTAACTCTAACATGTTAAGCTAGCATGCTAACATTTAAGTTAATTTTAGCTACAGTAAAGTCATCAATCATGATATCAGATTGTTTCTTTCATGTACGACTCCACCTCTGAGAGGAAGAAGTTGCTCATACAGATATCCATCAAGTCCCTGGTGGTCTAGTGGTTGGGATTGGTCCCTCTTTTTGCTGTGTTCTGGGACCGATTCCTGTTCAGGGAAAATAGGGAACAGATCACCTTCACAGGGGAATTAGCTCAAAGTGTAGAGCGCTCGCTTAGCATGTGAGAGGTAGCGGGATCGATGCCCGCGTTCTCCAGTTAAACATTTTCAATTGGGAATAAAAAAAGGAGATTATCATATGAGAGAGTTAGCTCAAATGGTAGAGCG
Source organism: Nerophis ophidion (assembly GCF_033978795.1). Classification (NCBI taxonomy): domain Eukaryota; kingdom Metazoa; phylum Chordata; class Actinopteri; order Syngnathiformes; family Syngnathidae; genus Nerophis; species Nerophis ophidion. The sequence continues at coordinate 13,016,255 of NC_084611.1, forward strand.
CTCTTAAGGGGACGGGCGATATGCGCATTAGTATAGTTAGGAGGAGATGCCTCATCTAGCGCAAAAAAATTGTTTGGTTTAAACCAGGTTTCGCTGAGGTCAGCCATGTTTTTTTGGAACTCTTAAGTTCCTCACATTATTCAACACTCAGACATAGTTGCTAAAATGCTAAGTTCCCTGACCGGGAATCGAACCCGGGCCGCGGCGTTGAGAGCGCCGAATCCTAACCACTAGACCACCAGGGACTTGATAATAGATTATGTGAGGCTCACGCTTCGAGTGTGACAGTCACCTGTTATATGACACTTCTTAGACAGTCCAGAGACCAGACTGAAGACATCCATCTCGCTAACTCTAACATGTTAAGCTAGCATGCTAACATTTAAGTTGATTTTAGCTACAGTAAAGTCATCAATCATGATATCACAGATGTTTTCTTTCATGTACAACTCCACCTCTGAGAGGAAGAAGTTGCTCATACAGATATCCATCAAGTCCCTGGTGGTCTAGTGGTTGGGATTGGTCCCTCTTTTTGCTGTGTTCTGGGTCCGATTCCTGTTCAGGGAAAATAGGGAACAGATTACCTTCTCAGGGGAATTAGCTCAGATGGTAGAGCGCTCGCTTAGCATGTGAGAGGTTGCGGGATTGATGCCCGCATCCTCCAGTTAAATATTTTCAACTGGGAATAAAAAAAGGAGATTATCATATGAGAGAGTTAGCTCAAATGGTAGCATGCTAGGTAGCAAGATTGACAACTGTGTATATGTATATACATGTTTTTTAGGGACTCTGAAGTTCTCACATTATTCACCACTCAGACATAGTTGCTAAAACGCTAAATTCCCTGACCGGGAATCAAACCCAGGCCACAACAGTGAAAGCCCCCGAATCCTAACCAATAGACTAGTTGATGGATGTCTGCATGAACCAATCCTTCCTCTCAGAAGTGGCGTCGTACATGAAGAAAAACGTGTGTGTGATATCATGATTGATGACTTTAGCGGGAATTAGCTCTATTGTTAGAATGCTATCTTAACATGTGAGAGTTAGCGAGATCCATGGCTGAATTCTTCAGTCTGGTCTCTGGACTGTCTAAGAAGTGCCATGTAATACTGAACATCTGTTATTTATTTATTTGTAATATCATAGTTGTTAGCTACACAGTGTTAGCAGCTAGCAGTCCAAAGCACTTTACAGGGGAATTAGCTTAAATCGTAGCACGCTAGTTAGCATGTAAACGAGGTAGTGGTATGGATGCTTTTCTTGGAGGTGTATTACACCACGATCCCTGTGCCAATCCGCCCTTACAGGGGAATTAGCTCAAATGGTAGCATGCTTTCTTAACTAGGTAGCAAGGTTGACAACTGTGTTCTTCACATGAAAACACATGTTGTCAATGTTGTTGTTGTCAGAATACAAGGTCAGCCATGTTTTTTCGGAACTCTTAAGTACCTCACATTATTCACCACTCCAGACATAGTTGCTAAAATGCCAAGTTCCCTGACCGGGAATCGAAAACGGGCTGCGGCGGTGAGAGCGCCGAATCCTAACCACTAGACCACCAGGGACTTGTTGATAGGACATATGAGGCACACCATTTGAGTGTGACAGTCACCTGTTATATGACACTTCTTAGACAGTCCAGAGACCAGACTGAAGACTTCAGCCATCGATCTCGCTAACTCTCACACGTTTAGATAGCATGCTAACATTTATGCTAATTCCCGCTAAAGTCATCAATCATATCACATGTCTTCCTTCATGTGAGAGGAAGAAGTTGCTCATACAGACATCCATCCAGTCCCTGGTGGTCTAATGTTGAGAATTTTTCCCTCATATTGCTGTGTTCTGGGTCTGATTCCCGTCCAGGGAAAATAGTATTTTGGCAGCACAGAACCTTTACAGGGGAATTAGCTCAAATGGTAGAGAGCTCGCTTAGCATGTAAGAGGTAGCGGGATCGATGCCCGCGTTCTCCAGTGGAACTTTTTAGTGTTTGAGATCCTCCCCCATGTGTACAGTCGTCCATCTTGTGGGACACGTGTGGACATCAGTAAAGTCTGTATGACGGGGACAGCTGGTAGTGGGCGTGGCCTTCAGTATTCACAGACTGTAGTATTACTTTAAAGTACTGCAGTAACACCCTTACTAAAATATAAGACGTTGACAAATGTACTGAAATAGTCCAAAGTCTGGACTTTTGCCGATTGACTGACGTTTGTGTGATTGTGTCTGATAGCAGCTAGCTTAGCTTGTCTAACAGGGGAATTAACTCAAATATATATTCTTAACTTATGCGACATCAAGGCTTGGTTAGCCCAGAATTTTTTAATAATGAATGAGGGAAAAACGGAAATTTTAGTTTTTGGTCCGGCCCTCACTGACTTGGGACCATTGCAAAATGATGTGCGTCCGAAAGTCACCAGCCTTGGCGTCACTATACACGATTTTAAACTAGACAAACAAGTCAATGGCGTTTTAAAATCGTGTTTTTATCACCTTCGTATTTTAGTAAAGGTTAAACCGTTTTTATCTTTTAACCTTTTTGAACAAGTCGTGCATGCTTTTATTTCAAGTCGCCTGGACTACTGCAATGCACTTTATGCTGGCATTAGCCAAAAAGCTCTCCCCCAGTTACAGTTAGTCCAGAACGCGGCAGCACGACTTTTAACAGGCGCCAGGAAACGCCAGCATATAACCCCAAGTCTTCAGAGTTTGCACTGGCTCCCTGTTCATTTTAGAATTGATTTTAAAACATTGCTGTTTGTTTTTAAATCTTTACATGGACTGGCACCTCAGTATATCTCGGACCTCATCCAAATTTACACTCCTGCACGTGCTCTGAGGTCCGATAGCCAGCTCCAGCTCGTGGTGCCCAAGACCAGACTTAAGACCAGGGGAGACAGGACAGGGCCTTCTCTGTGGTCGGCCCTGAGCCCTGGAACACTCTGCCGCTCCATGTTCAAACTGTTTCCACAGTGGAGTGTTTTAAGTTTATGGTGAAACCTAACTTTTATTCTTTGGCTTTTAACACTACGTGAGTTGCGTGGTCCTCTGTCCTCTGTTGTCCTCTGTGTTTTTTATACACTTTGATTTTTATTTTACTGTTTTAATTGATTTTACCCTTTAAAATAGTTTTTAATCATTTGTTTTTATATTGTTTTTATTGGTTTTATTTTTTGTTTTATTCATTCATTGGTGGAGCATAATATTGTTTTTAACATGGCTGTGCAGCACTTTGGAAACGTTATTGTTGTTTAAATGTGCTATATAAATAAAGTGGATTGGATTGGATTGAAATGGTAGAGCGCTCTTAAGGGCACGGGCAATATGCGCATTAGTATAGTTAGGAGGAGATGCCTCATCTAGCGCAAAAAAATCGTCTGGTTTAACACAGGTTTCGCTGAGGTCAGCCATGTTTTTTTGGAACTCTTAAGTTCCTCACATTATTCACCACTCAGATATAGTTGCTAAAATGCAAAGTTCCCTGGCCGGGAATCGAACCCTGGCCGCGGTGGTGAGAGCTCCGAATCCTAACCACTAGGCCACCAGGGACTTGATGAGGGACTGTATGACGCTCACCTTTTGAGTGTGACAGTCACCTGTAACATGACACTTCTTAGACAGTCCAGAGACCAGACTGAAGACTTCAGCCATCGATTTCGCTAACTCTAACATGTCAAGCTAGCATGCTAACATTTAAGTTAATTTTAGCTACAGTAAAGTCATCAATCATGATATCACAGATGTTTTTTTTCATGTACGACTCTGAGAGGAAGAAGTTGCTCATACAGACATCCACCAAGTCTCTGGTAGTCTAGTGGTTAGGATTGGTCCCTCTTTTTGCTGTGTTCTGGGTCTGATTCCCGTTTAGGGAAAATAGGGAACAGGGCACTTTACAGGGGAATTAGCTCAAATGGTAGAGCGCTCGCTTAGCATGTGAGAGGTAGCGGGATCGATGCCCGCATTCTCCAGTTAAACATTTTCAACCGGGAATAAAAAAAGGAGTTTAACATATGAGAGAGTTAGCTCAAATGGTAGCATGCTAGGTAGCAAGATTGACAACTGTGTTCTCCACATGAAAACACATTTTGACAATGTTGTTGTTGTCAAACTACAAGGTCAGCCATGTTTTTTAGGGACTCTGAAGTTCTCACATTATTCACCACTCAGACATAGTTGCTAAAATGCTAAATCCCCTCACCGGGCCTCAAACCTGGGCCGCAGCATTAAGGGTGCTGAATCTTAACCATAACTCCACCAGGGATTGGAAGTGGTCTTTGACTCTTGTCACCCGGCCAGGTGACGCGTCTGGAGCACACCTGGGCGACATTACGCCAGCGGCACACAGAGGGCGCCATTCTCTACCAGAAAACTCTGCGGCCCTTCATGATGAGGCTGAATGAAGGCAAAGGTATGATACACTATTATAGCAGTGATACCATGTTGTGATATCAGTTATTCTTATCGTTTCTTGTCTTAGAAGGATTAGTCACACTTGGAATGTAGCAAGATGTCGACTTTAATGATTATTCATGACTTGATGTACTGCATCATGATTATTGATGGTACTGTTCACATAGAATCGATACGGTACCAGTTCCAGGTGCCTAGGAGTCAATACTGGTACTCAAATGTACCAATTTTTGGAAAACATTTTGTTTCATTATTTATATATTTCCCGAATGACCACGCTTTTTAACTCTCTCTCTCTCTCTCTCTCTCTCTCTCTCTTTCTCTCTCTCTCTCTCTCTGGATATATATATATATGTATGTATGTATGTGTATATACACACATATCTATGTATATATATATATATATATATATATATATATATATACATATACCTATATATACAGTATGAATATATATATTCATATATGAAAAAAACAAAAATATATATATATATATATATATATTATATATGTAGATATATACCTATATATATTAAACAAACATAACAATAACAAGTTTGTAATGGATCTCATTATCAAAACAACACAACAGATAGCAGAACTCTCAATGCGCACACATACAAAAAGTCCTGCTGGTGCATTCATAACATTCCCAGTCATTTTTAACATTTAAAAAATTTGGGGGATTTGAAAACAATTAAAAAATTATGGATATGTTAAATATTTTAAATAATCTTGAAAATTTTACACATTTGTCAAACATATTTAGGTATTTTCAAACATTTCCAAAATGTTGAAAATTTCAACGCACTTTTAACATTTAAAAAAAATATAATTTTTTAAAACATGTTTAACAATTTAAAACCATTTTTAATATTTTTCAAACATTTTTCACATTTTTTGGGAAATATTTTAGCATTTTTAAACATTTTATAAATGTTAAACCTTTTAAAGCTTTTTTAACATTTTAATGTATAAAATATGTAACATTTATAAAGCATTTTTCATATAAATTTTTTTTTAGCATTTTTTAACATTTTAAACATTTCTAACATTTTAAAAAATGTTAAGCATTTTCAAACATTTTAAAAATGTTAAACATTTCAATGCATTTTTAACATTTTAAAATACTTTTTAAAAATACTTTTAAAATAATTGTTTAATATTTTTACTTTTTATAACTAATGTTAACATATTGCACATGTTTAACAAAACTTTTTTAAATATGTAAACTATTTTCATACACTAAAGATTTTGACAATTAAAATGTAAAAATTGTTGTGACCATTTACAAGGGCAATTTTGCAAGGGGAATTAGCTCAAACGGTAGAGTGCGTGCTTAGCATGCGAGAGGTAGCGGGATCAATACCCGCATTCTCCATGACTTCTTTATTTTTGTGCGATTCCAACTGTCCTGACGCCTCTCCGCACGTCACGTCTGTGTCGCAGAAAGCTGTCCTCTGTCCAGCACCAGCTTCCCGCACGTCCTGCCCCTCCTTTACCTGCTGGAGAGAGGCGTGGCGCTGGGTGAGGGGGCGGAGCCTTGGGAGACGGCGGAGGACGGCGTGGACGTGGTCATGTTGCATCTCGAGGCGGCCAGGACCGTGGCACAACTAGGCGACGTCTACAGGTCCAACGCTGAGAGCAAACTGCAAGGTCAAAAGACACACAAACACACAAATATGTATTTTCTTAAATACGTGTCTCAAAACCCATGAATTTTAGGTTTACACAAATAAAATGAGCAAAATGTTACCATTAAACATTAGCATGCTAACGTAAGCGTGTTACAATGAAATAGTTAGCACACTTGCAAGAAAGAGACATGTCTCAAACCCCATTAATTTGAGGTTTGTACGAGTACATTAGCAAAAATGTTTGCATAAAACGTTAGCATGCTAATTTAAGCTTTTATAATGGGAACTGTTAGCATACTTCAAAGAAAGAGATATGTCTCAAAACCCCTAAATTTTAGGTTCATACAATTAAAATAGCAAAAATATTTGCATAAAACATTAGCATGCTAATGTTAGCATGTTATAATGGGAATAGTTAGCATACTTGCAAGAAAAAGATACGTCTCAAAACCCATGAATTTAAGGTTCATACGAGTAAAATAGCAAAAGTGTTTGCATAAAACGTTAGCATGCTAACGTTAACATGTTATAATGGGAACAGTTAGCATACTTTTAAGAAAGAGCTACGTCTCAAAACCCATTAATTTTATCTTTCAGTCATAAAAATGAGCTAAAAAGCTAGCGTAAAACATAAGCACGCTATGCCATGAATTTTACGTTCAAATATTTACAATTAGCTAAAATGCTAGCATAAAACAGTAATGTTAGCATGATAACAGAGGAAATGTTTATCATATTATAGATGAATGAATGAATGAATCTTTTTCTTCTCGGTGCAGAAAATCCAAAATGTTCATGTCAGAATTGGGATTCGAATTAATTAGTAATTTTCTTCTCATAGTTAGGATTAATCAAAAAGCACTTTTGTCAGAAGTGGGATTCGAACCCACGCCTACAGAGTAGACTACGACCTGAACGTAGCGCCTTAGACCGCTCGGCCATCCTGACAGTCACAGGAACTTACATGGCCTCACATGCTAATGGTAGAATGGCTCTGTATATAGATGTAGTATTTGTTATCACATATTACTATTTTATGACTGAATATATCATTTTGATTGAAGCTAAAAAGCCTGCATAAAACATAAGCATGCTAACTTTAGCTTGTTGTAATGGGAAAAGTTAGTATACCTGTAAAATGGAGACATGTCTCAAAAACCATGAATTTTAGCTTTCAATCATCAAAATGAGCTAAAATGCTAGCATACAACATTAACACGCTAATGTTGGCATGATCATTTAAAACATGTTAGCATACCTCTAAGATAGCACTAAGTATTAAATGCCATGAATTTTAGGTTAAAATACTTACAATTAGCTAAAATGCTAGCATAAAACAATAACATGCTAACTAATGTTAGCATGGTGAAATAGGAAAAGTTGGCACACTTCTGACAATGCCATGTATCGAAGGCCCAGATTTTTAGGTTTATACAAATACAATTATCAAAAAATATTAGCATTAAAATGGTAAAATAAGATAAGTTTAGCATGTTAGCATGCAACAGCTGGATGCTAATTTTAGCATGAAAACAGGATAAGTTCATGTCATTGATAAAATGAATTAGAGGTTTTTTTTATCACAGTGAGGAAAATCCAAAATGTTCTTGTCAGAGGTGGCGTTCGAACCAACGCCTACAGAGTAGTCTACCACCTGAACGTAGCTCCTTAGAACACTCGGCCATCCTGACATCCATCAGCCCTGACACGCCCACACATGCTAATGGTTTAATGGCATCAACAATAAAGTTACTATATGTTGTCAAAACCACTGTTTTATAATTCAATATATCATTTTGATTGAAGCTAAAAGCTTGCATTAAATGCTAACATGCTAATGCTAGCTTTTTATATTAAGAACAGTTAGTATAATTTAAGACAGAGACATGTCCTAACCAAAGAAGTTTTGGTTTAAGTGATAAAAAATAATCTTAGATGCTAGCATAAAACAGTAGCATTTTAATGTTAGCATAATAACAGAGGAAATGTTTTTCATATCATAAATGAATGAATAAATTTATCATTTTCTTCTCAGTGCAGTAAATCATACTTACTGTTCTCAATATAACAAGCTAGTATTAGCATGTTAGCATTTAATGCAAGCTTTTAGCGTCAATGAAAATGATATATTGAATTATAAAATAGTTGTTTTGACAACATATAGCAACTTTATTGTTGAAGCCATTACACAATGAGCATGTGTGGGCGTGTCAGGGCTGATGTCTGTCAGGATGGCCGAGCGGTCTAAGGCGCTACGTTCAGGTCGTAGTCTACTCTGTAGGCGTGGGTTCGAATCCCACTTCTGACAACAAAACTTTTTGATTTTCCTCACTGTGAGAAGAAAATTACTAATTCATTTTATCTATGTAGACCGTAGCGCTTTGGACCGCTCGGCCATCCTGACAGCCATAGGGTCGGACACACCCACACATGCTAATGGTTTAATGGCTTCATGTACAAAGTTTGTGTTTGTTGTCAAAAACTACTGTTTTACAATTGAATATATAATTTTGACTGAAGCTAAAAAGCTTGCGTAAAACATTATCATGCTAACGTTAGCCTGTTATATTGAGAACAGTTAGCATGCTTAGGAAATGGAGACATGTCCAAACCAAATAAATGGTGGTTTTAATGGTCAAATTGAGCTTAAATGCTTGTATAAAACGTTAACATGCTAACATAGGAAAAGTTAATCATTGCATAGATAGTTAGTTGAATTAGTTAAAATCCCTGATTGTTAGGTTTCAACATACAGTGAGCATAAAACATTAGCATGCTAAAATACAAGAAGTTATACTTCTAAGATTGCGCCAAGTATCAAAATCTCTGATTGTTTGGTTTAAAAATACAAAATGAGCTAAAAAGTTTAAAAAAAAAAAACGGTAGCATGCTAATATTAGCTTGTTAGAATTTTAGCTTTCAATCAAAACATTTGCAAAAATGCTAGCATAAGAAAAATAGCAGCCTAATGTTAGCATGATGATATTCCATCCTATAGATAGAATGCTGATGTTAGGATATAAAAAAATCTGTGATTGTTAGGTTTAAACGTACAAAATGAGCTAAAATGTTAAGATAAAACAGTAGCATGCTAACATTAGCTTGTTAGTATGCTTGCAAAATGGAGACGTGTCCAAACCAAATAAGTGTTGGTTTAAATAATAAAATTGATCTTAGATGAAAGCATTACAATGTTAGCATACTATAGTTATAATGCTAATGTTAGCAGTATAACAGGAAAAAGTTCATGTCATAAATAAAATGAATTAGTAATTTTCTTCTCACAGTGAGGAAAATCCAAAATGTTCTTGTCAGAAGTGGGATTTGAACCCACGCCTACAGAGTAGACTGCGACCTGAACGTAGCGCCTTAGACCGCTCGGCCATCCTGACATCCGTAAGGACCCAGATGGCCCACACATTCTAATGGTTTAATGGCTTCAACGAAAAAGTTGCCATATGTTGTCAAACATTTCTTTTTTATAATTTGATATATCATTTTGATTGAAGCTAAAAGCTTGCATTAAATGCAAACATGCTAATGCTAGCTTGTTATATTGAGAACAGTTAGTATAATTTAAGACAGAGACATGTCCTAACCAAATAAGTTTTGGTTTAAGTGAAAAAAATGATCTTAGATGCTAGCATAAAACGTTAGCATGTTAATGTTAGCTTAATAACAGAGGAAATGTTTTTCACATTATAAATGAATGAATAAATGAATCATTTTCTTCTCAGTGCAGTAAATCCAAAATGTTCATGTCAGAAGAGGGATTCGAACCCACGCCTACAAAGTAAACTACAGCGTAAATGTATGCTAATTGATTAATGGCTTCATGGACTAACCTGGTATTTGTTATCGAAAACTACTGTATAATTGAATATATAATTTTGATTGAGACTAAAAAGCTTGCATAGAACGTTAGCATGCTAACGTTAGCTTGTTATAATGGGAACAGTTAGTATACCTGTAAAATGGAGACATGTCTCAAAACCCATGAATTTTAAGTTTCAATCATCAAAATCAGCTAAAATGTTAGCATAAAACATAAGCAGGCTAATGTTAGCATAATAATAAAAAACACTTTAGCATATTTCTAAGATAGCACCCAGTATCAAATGCCATGAATTTTAGGTTCAAATAATTACAATTAGCTAAAATGCTAGCATAAAACAATAACCTGCTAACTAATGTTATCATGGTGACAGGAAAAGTTGGCATACTTCTGAAAATGCCATGTATCAAAAGCCAAGGCTTTTAGGTTTATACAAATAAAATCATCAAAAAATATCAACATTAAAATGTTAACATGCTAAAGTAGGAGAATTTAACATACTTCTAAGGTGGCACCAAGTCTCAAAATAAAACATTATCATGGTGACATTAGCTTGTTATATTGACAACAGTTAGAAAACTTGCAAAACCTAACAATTTTTGGTTTAAATGATAAAAAATGATCTTAGAGGCTAGCATAAAATGTCAGCATGCTAATGTTAGCGTCCAAAACACGGGCGTTGCTGTGGCAGGTTTCCAGGAGCAGGACGACATCTTGGAAGTGTTCCAGACCGACTTCCAGATGAGGCTACTGTGGGGGAGCAGGGGCGCCGTGGAGAGCCAGGCGCCGCGCTACGCCAAATTCCAGCAGGTGCTGACGGCTTTGTCCAACAGGCTGGAGCCACCCGCGCCCCAGGCCACAAAAACCTGACTTGGGACTCCCGCCAAGACATCAATACGCCGTTTTTTAGACGGTCCCCATAAGGTCTGTTCCCATGACTCGAGTGTGTGAAGTGTCAAATATGCAACATGCCGTTTTTGAGACGGTCCCCACAAGGTCTGTTCCCTTGACTCGAGTGTGTGAAGTGTCAAACATGCAATATGTCGGTTTTTAGACGGTCCCTACAAGGTCTGTTCCCTTGACTCGAGTGTGTGAAGTGTCAAACATGCAACATGCCGGTTTTTAGACGGTCCCTACAAGGTCTGTTCCCTTGACTCGAGTGTGTGAAGTGTCAAACATGCAATATGCCGGTTTTTAGACGGTCCCTACAAGGTCCGTTTTGATGACTCGAGTGTGTAAAGTGTCAAACATGCAATATGCCGCTTTCTAGACGGTCCCCACAAGATTGTTCCCATGACTCGAGTGTGTGAAGTGTCAAACATGCAACATGCCGGTTTTTAGACGGTCCCCACAAGGTCTGTTCCCGTGACTCGAGTGTGTGAAGTGTCAAACATGCAATATGCCTTTTTTTAGACTGTCCCTACAAGGTCCGTTTTGATGACTCGAGTGTGTAAAGTGTCAAATAATGCAATATGCCGCTTTCTAGACGGTCCCCACAAGATTGTTCCCATGACTCGAGTGTGTGAAGTGTCAAACATGCAATATTCCGGTTTTTAGACGGTCCCCACAAGGTGTGTTCCCATGACTCGAGTGTGTAAAGTGTCAAATAATGCAATATGCCGCTTTCTAGACGGTCCCCACAAGATTGTTCCCATGACTCGAGTGTGTGAAGTGTCAAACATGCAATATTCCGGTTTTTAGACGGTCCCCACAAGGTGTGTTCCCATGACTCGAGTGTGTAAAGTGTCAAATAATGCAATATGCCGCTTTCTAGACGGTCCCCACAAGATTGTTCCCATGACTCGAGTGTGTGAAGTGTCAAACATGCAATATGCCGGTTTTTAGACGGTCCCCACAAGGTCTGTTCCCATGACTCGAGTGTGTGAAGTGTCAAACATGCAACATGCCGGTTTTTAGACGGTCCCCACAAGGTCTGTTCCCGTGACTCGAGTGTGTGAAGTGTCAAACATGCAATATGCCGGTTTTTAGACGGTCCCCACAAGGTCTGTTCCCATGACTCGTGTGTGTGAGGTGTCAAACATGCAATATGCCGTTTTTTAGACTGTCCCCACAAGGTCTGTTCCCATGACTCGTGTGTGTGAGGTGTCAAACATGCAATATGCCGTTTTTTAGACGGTCCCCACAAGATTGTTCCCATGACTCGAGTGTGTGAAGTGTAAAACATGCAATATGCCGTTTTTTAGACGGTGTCCACAAGGTCTGTTCCCATGACTCGAGTGTGTGAAGTGTCAAACATGCAACATGCCGTTTTTTAGACGGTCCCCACAAGCTCCGTTCCCCCAGAAGGTGTGTGAAGTGTCCAACATGAGTACTCACAAGAAACTGTTTGTTTTCTGGGATCCCGAGTGAGGGTGTGGTCCTCGGCTGTCACGTGACGTCCGGAGAACGTTGCAGACCGCACGTTCTAGCGCAGAACTTTTTGTTGACGTTGTGAAGGCTGGACCTCCACGACACGCCAACAGTATCGCATTATTCCCGAAACGTAATCCTACATTCCTTTAGCATGTAGAAGAATAGAATAGAATAGAATAGAATAGAATAGAATAGAATAGAGTTTTATTGTCATTATTGCAATGAACAGGTTCAAAGAACAACGAAATTGGAGCAGCTCCTCCTAAGGTGCATATACAACATGGTAGTATAAATTAAAAAAAAAATAAATAAATAAATAAATAAATAAAAAATAAATTAAAAAAAAAAAGATAGAGATGACAGGTGTATATATGTATATGTATATGTATCCACACAGATGCATATCTGCATGCATATGAATACATATACACACATACATAAAACATTATTTCACATTGTAGTCCAAAAAAATAGAAAAACATTTAAACATTACACATGAGGACATGATGGACACATGGACACTCAGTGCCTGTTTAGTGCTACTATGGCTCTTGGGTAAAAGCTATTTTTTAGTCTATTGGTGCTCGCTTTTAGCACCCTGTAGCGTCTGCCTGAGGGTAGCAGTTCCAGGTGGCTGTGCCCGGGGTGGAATGGGTCTTTCAGGATGCTCTGTGCTTTCCTGAGACAGCGGGAACTGTACAGGTCAGCCAGGGAGGGGAGGGGGCATCCGATTAACTTCTGGGCGGTCTTTATGACTCTCTGGAGCGCCGTTCTCTCTGCGGCCGTGCAGCTGCTGAACCACACGCAGATGCAGTAGGTCAGGATGCTCTCAATGGAGCACCGGTAGAAGGACACCAGCAGTTCCTGTGAGAGGTGGTTGTTCCTGAGTATTCTCAGGAAGTGCAGTCTCTGGTGTGCCTTCTTGATGGTAGCCATGTGACTATTGGAACAGTAAGCATACTTGCAAGAAAGAGATATGTCTAAAAACTCATGAATTTAAGGTTTATATAAATACATTAGCAAAAATGTTTGCATAAAACATTAGCATGCTAACATTAGTGTGTTATTTCAGGAACAGTTAACATACTTGCAAGAAGGAGTCGCCATAGAAATTTTGATGGGCCTGCTATCTGTGCGTTGAACCTCTGGCCCCGAGGTTGATTGACACTCAAAAGCTATCATAAAACGTTAGCGTGTTACAGTAGGTACGGTTAGCACACTTGCAAGAAGAAGATATGTCCCAAAACCCATTAGTTTTAGGTTAACACATATATAATTAGCAACATGTTAGCATCAAATGTGAGCACGCTAACAGTTAGGAACAGTTAGCATATTTGCAAGAAAGAGATATGTCTCAAAACCCATGAATTTTAGGTTTATACAAATAAATTAGCAATTTTTTTAGCATAAAACATTAGCATGTTAATGTTAGCGTTTTATAATAGGTACGGTTAGCATACTTGCAAGAAGGAGTCAGCAGAAATGTTGATGGGCCTGCTATCTGTGCTGTGAGCCCCTGGCCCCCAGGTTGATTGATGCTAAATAGCTAGCATACAACGTTAGCGTGTTATAATATGTACGGTTAGCATACTTGCAAGATTTGTCTCAAAACCCATGAATTTTAGGTTTACACAAATAAATTAGCAAAAATGTTTGCATAAAACATTAGCATGCTAAGGTTAGCGTGTTATAATAGGAACAGTTAGCATACTTGCAAGGAGTCTCTGTAGAAATGTAAACAAAAGGTTTATGTTTGAATCCCAAAGTGAAAGTAAACACTGTTCTTATTTTTTTTGCTCAATTATTTAACAAACAAAACAAGTTTAATAACATTTTATTAAGGGAATAAAAGTGTCTTTTTTTAGACATTTGTGTCATTTTAACATCATTATGTGATTTTCATGGACTGATGACTTGTCAAAGAAATAAAAACACATTAACACAAACTTATGTCCTGTCTTTATTAGACAATACTGGGAATGTTTTATAGGGAAATTAAAAAGTCCTTTTGGCGCGTTCATTACATTACCAATCATTTTTAACATTTTCAAACATTTAAAAATGTTTGAAGATGTTAAAAATGTTGGACTTTTCAAACATTATAAAGATGTTAAACATTTTAAAGCATTTTTAACATTTCAAACACTTCAAAGCATTTTTAACATTTAAACATTTCAAACATTTTAACATTTTTCAAATGGAGCTTTTTTGATGGGCAATGAAAAAGGACTTTAGTATATGAGAAAGTTAGCTCAAATGGTAGCATGCTAGCCTAACATATGAGAGTTAGTGAGGTGGATGGTTGAATTCTTCAATCTTGTCTCTGGACCGTCTATTAAGTGCCATGTAATACTGAACATCTGTTATTTATTTATTTGTAATATCATCGTTGTTAGCTACATAATGATAGCAGCTAGCAGTCCAAAAGACTTTACAGTGGAATTAGCTTGAATGGTAGCATGCTAGCTAGCTAGGTAGCAAGATTGACAAATGAAAGCATGTTCTGGGTCTGTTTTGTCAAACTACAAGGTTAGCCATGTTTTTTAAGAACTCTTAAGTTCCTCACATTATTCACCACTCCAGACATAATTGTTAAAATGCCAAATTCCCTGACCGGGAATCGAACCCGGGCCGCGGCGGTGAGAGCGCCGAATCCTAACCACTAGACCACCAGGGACTTGATGGAATTTTTACACTCAAAGTGTGAGCCTCATATAATTTCTTGAAGAGAAATTGTATGAGGCTCACGCTTTGACAGTCACGTGTTACATGACACTTCTTGGACAGTCCAGAGACCAGATTGAGGACTTCAGCCATCGATCTCGCTAACTCTCATATGTTAAGATAGCATGCTAACATATAAGCTAATTTCAGCTAAAGTTATCAATCATGATATCACACGTCTTCCTTCATGTGAGAGGAAGAAGTTGCTCATACAGACATCCATCAAGTCCCTGGTGGTCTCATGGTTAAGATTGGTCCCTCATATTGCCGTGTTCTGGGTCTGATTCCATTCTAGGGAAAATAGGATTTTCGCAATACAGAACCGTTACAGGGGGATTAGCTCAAATGGTAGAGCGCTCGCTTAGCATGTGAGAGGTAGCGGGATCGATGCCCGCATTCTCCACTGGAACTTTTTAGAGTTTGAGAGCCGACACCATGTGTGCAGTCGTCCATCTTGTGGGACACGTGTGGACGTCAGTAAAGTCTGTATGACGAGGACAGCTGGAAGTGGGCGTGGCCTTCAAGATACACACACTGTAGTATTACTTTAAAGTACTGCAGTAACACTCTTACTAAAATATAAGATGTTGACAAAGGGGCTGAAATAGTCCAAAGTCTGGACTTTTGCCGATTGACTGACGTTTGCGTGATTGTGTCTGATAGCAGCTAGCTTACCTTGTCTTACAGGGGAATTAGCTGAAATGGTAGAGCGCTCTTAAGGGGACGGGCGATATGCGCATTAGTATAGTTAGGAGGAGATGCCTCATCTAGCGCAAAAAAATTGTCTGGTTTAAGCCAGGTTTCGCTGAGGTCAGCCATGTTTTTTCGGAACTCTTAAGTTCCTCACATTATTCACCGATCAGACATAGTTGCTAAAATGCTAAGTTCCCTGACCGGGAATGAAACCCGGGCCTCCCGTTCAGGGAAAATAGCGAACAGATTACATTTATAGGGGAATTAGCTCAAATGGTAGAGCGCTCGCTTAGCATGTGAGAGGTAGCGGGATTGATTCCCGCATTCTCCAGTTAAACATTTTCAACCGGGAATAAAAAAAGGAGATTAGCATATGGGAGAGTTAGCTCAAATGGTAGCATGCTAGGTAGCAACATTGACAACTGTGTTCTACACATGAAAACATATTTTTACAATGTTGTTGTTGTCAAACTACAAGGTCAGACATGTTTTTTAGGGACTCTGAAGTTCTCACATTATTCACCACTCAGACATAGTTGCTAAAATGCTAAGTCCCCTCACCGGGAATCAAACCTGAACCGCAGCCTTGAGGGCGCCGAATCTTAACCATAATTCCACCAGGGATTGGAAATGGTCTTTGACTCTTGTCACCCGGCCAGGTGACATGTCTGGAGCACACCTGGGCGACATTACGCCAGCGCCACACAGAGGGCGCCATTCTCTACCAAAAAACTCTGCGGCCCTTCATGATGAGGCTGAATGAAGGCAAAGGTATGATACACTATTATAGCAGTGATACCATGTTGTGATATCAGTTATTCTTATTGTTTCTTGTCTTAGAAGGATTGTAGCAATGTAGCAAGATGTTTACTCTAATGATTATTCATGACTTTATGTACTGCATCATGATTAAGGATGGTACTGTTCACATTGAATCGATACGGTACCAATTCCAGGTGCCTAGGAGTCAATACCCCCGTCCAAAGGCAAAACCCAGTAACTCAATTTTGGTCAAAACTGAGCTGATAATTGTTTTATGTAATCGTTATTAAAATACAGTTCTACAAGACATCCAACGATGTGCTATTTAGAACAATAACATAACACTTTGCCGTGTTCCAAGTCCGATTCCCGTTCAGGGAAAATAGCAATTTGGTAACAGGGATTCTTAACAGGGGAATTAGCTCAAATGGTAGAGCGCTCCCTTAGCATGTGAGAGGTAGCGGAAGTCGATGCCCGTATTCTCCAGGGGAGCTTTTTTGACGGGCAATGAAAAAGGACTTTAGTATATGAGAAAGTTAACTCAAATGGTAGCATGCTAGCTTAACATGTGAGAGTTAGTGAGATCGATGGCTGAATTTTTCAATCTGGTCCCTGGACCGTCTATTAAGTGTCATATAATACAGAACATCTGTTATTTATTTATTTGTAACATCATCGTTGTTTGCTACACGGTGACAGCAGCTAGCAGTCCAAAAGACTTTACAGTGGAATTAGCTTGAATGGTAGCATGCTAGCTTAGCTAGGTAGCAAGATTGACAACTGAAAACACATTCTGGGACTGTTTTGTCAAACTACAAGTTTAGCCACGTTTTTTAGGAATTCTTAAGTTCCTCACATTATTCACCACTCCAGACATGGTTGCTAATCTGCTAAATTCCCTGACCGGGAATCGAACCCGGGCCGCGGCAGTGAGAGCGCCGAATCCTAACCACTAGACCACCAGGGACTTGATAATAGATTGTTTGAGGCTCACACTTTTAATGTGACAGTCACCTGTTATATGACACTTCTTAGACAGTCCAGAGGCCAGACTGAAGACTTCAGCCATCGATCTCGCTAACTCTCATATGTTAAGCTAGCATGCTAACATTTAAGCTAATTCCCGCTAAAGTCATCAATCATGATATCACACGTCTCCCTTCATGTGAGAGGAAGAAGTTGCTCATACAGACATCCATCAAGTCCCTGGTGGTCTCGTGGTTAGGATCGGTCCCTCATATTTCCGTGTTCAGGGTCTGATTCCCGTCTAGGGAAAATAGGATTTTGGCAACATGTAACCTTTACAGGGGAATTAGCTCAAATGGTAGAGCGCTCGCTTCGCATGTGAGAGGTAGCGGGATCGATCCCCGCATTCTCAATTGGAACATTTTAGAGTTTGAGAGCCGACCCCATGTGTGCAGTCGTCCATCTTGTGGGACACTAGTGTACAACAGTATAGTCTGTTTGAAGAGGACAGCTGCAAGTGGGCGTGGCCTTTAGGATACACACACTGTAGTATTACTTTAAAGTACTGCAGTAACACTCTAACTAAAATATAAGATGTTGACAAAGGGACTGAAATAGTCCAAAGTCTGGACTTTTGCCGATTGACTGACGTTTGTGTGATTGTGTCTGATAGCAGCTAGCTTAGCTTGTCTTGCAGGGGAATTAGCTCAAATGGTAGAGCGCTCTTAAGGGGACGGGCAATATGCGCATTTGTATAGTTAGGAGGAGATTCCTCATCTAGGGCAAAAAAATCGTCTGGTTTAAGCCAGGTTTTGCTGAGACCAATGACGTTAAGATTGTTGTCTCTAACGACCTCATTAACTAATAACTTTTGAGAGACAATGATCTTATATTTAAAAAGCCCATATTATAGGTAGTGGGCTGTTTTAAGGAGTTTTTGATCAAATTATCTGTACTAGCAATATTAATAATGTTGCGTATATTATGCGCAGAGCACCTAAAATAATTACGACCATATCTAAGAATTGATATGACAGGAATTTTCAGATTGTTTGCTTGGTGCTGCGATAAACTGAACGCATCATAATTTGCCACCATAGTAGAACGCATGTCCAACTCTGAAACAGTCATAACAGAAAAAACATTATGTGAGTTGTGTATTATTGTAAGAGAATTGCTATGTGTGCAGGGATTATCCAGCCTGGCGCTGGCTAGTTTGAATTTAACTGACTCCTCACCTGGACTAGCGGGCTCTGTAATGGTATGCTCTAGTGCAGTAATGTAATTGCTCTAGTGCAGTTAGTCAAGTGTGACTCAAACAGAAATCTATGTTTCTAGGCAAGTTGATAGCGCCTTCCTGGTTAGGGTGAAGGCCGTCTCTCATCAGCAAGCCAGGTTTGCCCCAGAAAGAGGGCCAATTATCAATATACGTTAGTCCCTGTTGTCTACAGAAGCTAGCCAGCCACTTATTAAGCGAGACTAATCTGCTATATCTCTCATCATTGCCTCTCGCAGGCAGGGGGCCAGAGACGATTACTCGATGCCTGGACATCTTTCTAGCGATATCACAAGTCCTGGCTATGTTTCTCTTTGTAATCCCTGACTGTCTCATCCTAATGTCATTGGAGCCAACGTGTACAACTATGTTCACATAACTAGTAGTGCGATTAGCCTGTCGTACTTGTTTACTAGGCTTGTTGCGATTTAGCTCCCTAAGATTAGCTTCAATGTCAGGTGCTCTGGCCCCGGGAATATACTTACTTGTGGCTGTTTTTTTAAGCTTTATGTTTCGGGTGATGGAGTCCCCTATGACTGAAGTGTGGTGCCTGGTAGACTGGGGTGTAGGACTAGCCAAAGGGCTAAATCTGTTATGCGTCTCAACCGGTACACCGTAGCTTGTAGGCTGCTACAAGCTGGGCTAGTTAGCTCGCTAGAGCTAACACTAGCAGATGTGTCGGCAACATCTAGAGTTACGAAATTACACTGCTCTAACTGGCGGACACGGCTCTCTAGCAGAGCCAACCTATCCATGAGTAAGGTGCACGAAGCGCAGGAAGCCATACTAACAGTACTTTCTGTCACCGAGTGGAGTGCCAGCTGTCTTCAGGGAAGTGGTGGTCACGGTGTGCGGGGGAGTAGCTTCCTTCAGACCGGCGCTGCCTTTTTCCGCGCTAGCTTTGTTAGCTTAGCAGCTAGCTAGCTGTGATCTGAGCCTCCCCTCTCTTGGAGCTCCAATGCTTCCCCCTCCGGTGTTTATCAGGCTCACCAGACGACATTCAAATTTCCGTGCCACTGATCAACTTGTCAGAGTGACCAGACATAGTTGCTAAAACGCTAAGTTCCCTGACCGGGAATCCAACCCAGGCCACAACAGGGAGAGCCCCCGAATCCTAACCAATAGACTAGTTGATGGATGTCTGCATGAACCAATTCTTCCTCTCAGAGGTGGAGTTGTACATGTAGGAAAACATGTGTGTCTACAAGGTCAGCCATGTTTTTTCTAAACTCTAAGTTCCTCACATTATTCACCACTCAGACATAGTTGCTAAATTGCTAAGTTCCCTGACCGGGAATCAAACCCAGGCCGCGGCAGTGAGACGCCGATTCCTAGCAACTAGACCACCGGGGACTTAGTGAGAGACTATTTGAGGCTCACGGTTTGAGTGTGACAGTCACCTGTTATATGACACTTCTTAGACAGTACAGAGACCAGACTGAAGACTTCAGCCATCGATCTCGTTAACTCTCCCGTGTTACGATAGCATGCTAACATTTAAGTTAATATTAGCTAATGTCATCAATCTTGATATCACACACATTTTCCTTCATGTACGACTCCACTTCTGAGAGGAAGAAGTTGCTCATAAAACATTCCATCAAGTCCCAGGTGGTCTAGTGGTTATAGGATTGGTCCCTCATATTGCCGTGTTCTGGGAAAATAGGCAACAGGGTACCTTTACAGGGGAATTAGCTCAAATGGTAGAGCGCTCGCTTAGCATGTGAGCGGTGGCGGGAACGATGCCCACATTCTCCAGGGGAACTTTTTCGACGGGCAATGAAAAAGGGCTTTAGTTGTAAGAAAGTTAGGTGAAATGGTAGCATGCTAGCTTAACATGTGAGAGTTAGTGAGATGGATGGCTGAATTCTTCAATCTGGTCTCTTAACCGGCTAAGAAGTGTCATGTAATACTGAACATCTGTTATTTATTTATTTGTAATATCATAGTTGTGAGCTACATAATGATAGCAGCTAGCAGTCCAAAATACTTTAAAGTGGAATTAGCTTGAATGGGAGCATGTTAGCTTAGCTAGGTAGCAAGATTGACAACTAAAAACGAGTTTTGGGACTGTTTTGTCAAACTACAAGGTCAGCCATGTTTTTAGGAACTCTTAAGTTCCTCACATTATTTACCACTCCAGACATAGTTGCTAAAATGGTATATTCCCTGACCGGGATTCGAACCCGGGCCGCGGCGGTGAGAGCGCTGAATCCTAACCACTAGACCACCAGGGACTGGAAGAAAGACCGTATGAGACTTACGCTTTTAATGTGACAGTCACGTGTTACATGACACTTCTTACACAGTCCAGAGACCAGACTGAAGACTTCAGCCATCCATCTCGCTAACTCTCATATGTTAAGATAGCATGCTAACATATAAGCTAATTTCAGCTAAAGTCATCAATCATGATATCACACGTCTTCCTTCATGTGAGAGGAAGAAGTTGCTTATACAGACATCCATCCAGTCCCTGGTGGTCTAGTGTTGAGAATTCTTCCCTCATATTGCAGTGTTCTGGTCTGATTCCAGTCTAGGGAAAATAGGATTTTGGCAACTTAGAATCTTTACAGGGGAATTAGCTCAAATGGTAGAGCGCTCGCTTAGCATGTGAGAGGTAGCGGGATCGATGCCCGCATTCTCCACTGAAAGTTTTTAAGAGTTTGAGAGCCGACCCCATGTGTTCAGTCGTCCATCTTGTGGGACACGTGTGGACGTCAGTAAAGTCTGTATGACGAGGACAGCTGGAAGTGGGCGTTGCCTTCCGGATACACACACTGTAGTATTACTTTAAAGTACTAAAATATAAGACGTTGACAAAGGCACTGAAATAATCCAAAGTCTGGACTTTTGCAGATTGACCGACGTTTGTGTGATTGTGTCTGATAGCAGCTAGCTTTGCTTGTCTTATAGGGGAATTAGCTCAAATGGTAGAGCGCTCTTAAGGGGACGGGCGATATGCGCATTAGTATAGTTAGGAGGAGATGCCTCATCTAGCGCAAAAAAATCGTCTGGTTTAAGGCAGGTTTCGCTGATGCCAGGGCAATGAAAAAGGACATTAGTATGTAAGAAGGTTAGGTGAAATGGTAGCATGCTACCTTAACATGTGAGAGTTAGTGAGATGGATGGCTGAATTCTTCAATCTGGTCTCTTGACCGTCTAAGAAGTGTCATGTAATACTGAACATATGTTATTTATTTATTTGTAATATCATAGTTGTTAGCTACATGATGATAGCAGCTAGCAGTCCAAAAGACTTTACAGTGGAATTAGCTTGAATGGTAGCATGCTAGCTTTGCTAGGTAGCAAGATTGAAAACTGAAAACACGTTTTGGGACTGTTTTGTCAAACTACAAGGTCAGCCATGTTTTTAGGAACTCTTAAGTTCCTCACATTATTCACCACTCCAGATATAGATGCCGTGTAATTTCATTTGGCCCTTGAGGCAATATCAAATTAACATCAGAGTTAGCCTGCCGCTGTAACACCACATTCACCGCTAATACTCATACTCGTCAACCCTCCCAATTTTCCCGGGAGACTCCCGAAGTGCAGTGCCCCTCCCGAATTTCTCCCGATTTCCACCCGGACAATAATATTGGGGGCGGGCCGTGAAAGCACTGCTTTTGGCGTTCTCTACATGTCGCCACGTCTGCTTTTCTTCCATAAAAACACCGTGCCGGCCCACTCACATAATATATGCGGCTCATACTTGACCAATTCATACTTGGTCAACAGCCATACAGGTCACACTGAGGGTGGCCGTTTAAACAAGGTTAACACTGTTACAAATATGCGCCACACTGTGAACCCACAGCAAACAAGAATGACAAACACATTTCGGGAGAACATCCGCATCGTAACACAACATAAACACAACCGGACAAATACCCAGAACCCCTTGCATCACTAACTCTTGCGGGTTGCTACAATATACACCCCCGCTACCACCAAACCCCGCTGCCGAAAAAAGGCATTAAATTTGTGTTTTTATTTTATTTGATATGCCATTGATATTTTGTAATTATTATTATTTGAAACGGGATTTTGCATGTCACTATAAAGTTGTATAAGCCTTGCTTGGTCAATATTCAATGCAAAACTTGTTTGGGTCCCTATTAAAGGGTTAATTTGTTCAACCTCGGCCCGCGGCTTTGTTCAGTTTAAAATTTTGGCCCACTCTGTATTTGAGTTTGACACCCCTGGTTTGGATCGTCTCGCATTCAAATCCCTTAAAGGTGATCTTCCAGACCCTTTTCTGTGTGCGGTGGTTTCGCCCTCTTGTGGTCAGCTCTGGTACTGCAATTTGTCACCGTCAGCTCTGTTGGCATCTTCGCCAGCCATGGCACTCGTTTATATTCATCTTTGGTTTCAACAAGTGTTCATGAGCAATGATCTATGACACAAAGTCCTCAGACTTTCATATGAGTGCCGTCTTATCACCATAAATGATTCCCGGGCGCGGCACCGCTGCTGCCCACTGCTCCCCTCACTTCCCAGGGGATGATCAAGGGGGATGGGTCAAATGCAGAGGACAAATTTCCCCACACCTAGTGTGTGTGTGACAATCATTGGTACTTTAACTTAACTTAACTTAGCGAAACCAAGACTTCCTTGTTGTCTTCTTTCTTCCAAAAACAAAATATCTTACTCTCATTTTTACAACGTCATTTCGATCACAATACTTTTTCTAACAATATATATATATTTTTTTGATGTTTCGATAACGATTTGAAAATGTGTTTTAATTTCTCCCTTTAACTCCACTGTGCAAAGTGTCGTTCACTGCTACCTATAGGGAGTGAAATCACTGACAAAACTCCACAAACACACAAAAATGTTTCACACAAGAGAAGTTAAGTCCCTACCTTTAGTCAAAAGTGATTTATGACCCCCCATAAAACAATGATTTATGACCCCTCAAGGTCAAAGGTCAATGATTTATGAGGGGTCAAGTTCAAAGGTTAATGATTTATGAGGGGGTCAAGGTTAAAGGTCAGAGTCAAAGGTCAAAGTCAAAGGTCAGGTTCAAATGTCAAGGTCAAGTGGGTGTGGCTTACCCGGAAGAGGGTGGAGTTAAGACCTGCGGTGGGAGTGGTTAAACCAGGAAGAGGGTGGAGTTTTAAACAGAAAGAGGGTAGAGTTAAGACCTGCTGTGGGAGTGGTTAAACCAGGAAGAGGGTGGAGTTAAGACCTGACAGGGAACAGAGGAGGGTTCAGTTTTTTTAAGAAAGCAATGTCATCTGAGCAGCATGTGACCATATATTTGATAGTTTAAATGTTTACGATCGTTTGAAACAACTTCCAGATTTCGATGTATTGATGGCTGGGAATGTTACGTGTGGAGATGTGGACACGCACGCACTTCACACACACACACACACACACACACACACACACACACACACACGCAGAGGAGGGGTACAAAAGGGCGGTGTAAGGCTTAGTCATTATTTGGAGCTTTATACGTTAGCGTAAAGACTTTGTTCGATTCGGTCATGATTAGTGAAACGCCTGTTTCGATTTATAAAAATAATAAAACTTACATTGACGCTCCGCAAAAAAGTCGAGTGTTTCTAAATCGTATTCAGATGCCGCCGACCGAATCTTTGCGTGAGAAATGGGACTTGGAAGGGGAGGGATCTTTTGGATTTGTATTCAGATACGAAATGGGGGATATCTGCTTATTTCAGCTAAAAGAAAGAAGAGACGGAAGCCCTTTCTCGATATTTTCATCGTTATCTATCGTGGATTGGGAAGTTTTAAGACTGGCAATGCCCGATTTCCTGTGGCGTGATCCTTCACCGGTGGATAAACGCGTAAAAGGAAGCTTGTTTACTTACCCGACGATGGATGAGTTGAATGAGAGAAGAATTCTGTTCAGCGCTACCTGGGAGACGAAATCTTCAGCCTCGGGTCGTTGGTTTTTACGTGCCAGTCTCCGTGCTCCAAAAATCACCGGTACCTATACGGCTCAGTGGACCGAGCCCGATGTCTTTTCCCTGGAGTCTTTCAACGATGAATGCGGGGTGTTTACACCGTTGGTGGTCGTACCCATCGTGGCATGGCGAGAGCGAATGGCGTCGATGAAGGAGAAAATAAACGACTTGTTCCGAAGCAGTCGACAATGGAAAAGCATGCTGACGACGAGAAGAAAGTTGTCCTTTGAGACCACACCCCCGACGGAGGACGAAAGGACCTCCCCCGCTTCAGTTTCAACCAATAACCTTCAAGGAAACACCCCCTCCTCCGACTCGTCCAATAACCTTTGAAAATCATAGCGTTAGTTTGATTGGTCGAGACTTTTTTTTCGACCCTCCCTATAAAAACAACCCCCACCCTGCAATTTTTTTTTTCGACCAGACCATATTGGCTCCCTTTTTTGAACGCACGGATCTCAAACAAGAAAATGGCAAACAAGACCATCAGACGCGTAAAGACCCGTCTTATACCACAGGACGATTTCAAACCATCCGTAAACACGACTGATGAAGCAAACATGGCCGAGATCTTTAACCCTCCTGAAACGACGGCTGGATCGGAGGTGGTGAGCGACGATGAGACGTGTCGCTTCGGCAGATGTTTCTGCAGATGGGGGGTGAAAACCGACAACGCTACGCAGTCTTTGCCAGATGACGATAGGAAGGAGGAGGAAAAGGAGAATGACCTGATCATCATAACACCTCCGCCGTCCCCGCCACCACCCCCGTCACCATCCCTGTCACTCTTGGACCCCCCGTTGCACATCGATGATGAAACCGATGGGGGGAAGTGGTTGCTTTTCACCAGCACGGTGAAAACGGCCGTGTTTCATCTCCTCAACGAGGCCATCCGCCAGTTCAGGCAGAG
Source organism: Nerophis ophidion (assembly GCF_033978795.1). NCBI lineage: Eukaryota > Metazoa > Chordata > Actinopteri > Syngnathiformes > Syngnathidae > Nerophis > Nerophis ophidion. Next base: position 13,041,787 of record NC_084611.1, read on the forward strand.
CGAATGTTACGGTTGTCGGGTGAACCATCCGAGCCAGAGAAACCACCCGTGCCTGGAACCCTATGAAGAGGACTTTCTCCTGTACAACTACGACGGACTCATCAAGACTCTGCGTACGTCTAAATTCATTCAAGCCATTCAACGCTTGCTGATGCTTCGTCGCATCGAGGCTGAGGATTCAAGGGTCGAATCCTACGCCGACTCTCTGCTGTCTCAACTGAAATCTGAGAGAAATGTCTGGTGGGCCATAGATGACGTGTACAACGAGTTGGTACGGGGTGATGAAACGATTTTGAGACATCTGGATATGGTGACAGAGTGTTGGAATAATTACAAAAAAGATGGGTAATTATTGGAGAAAACTTGTAAACTCTATCGAGAACCACGCTGTTATTTACCCGTTGATTGACGCGATGGAAGCGTATGTTCTAAAACGAGACAAACCTCAAAAACTACAAATTATTCTTGATTATGCCCGCTCTAAGCCTACCTGGGAAGCTACCTGGAAATCCGTTGTCTCTCATGCTTTTGACTTTGACATTTTTGAAACAATTTTGAAGGAATGGTCTAAAGAAAAGTCTTTTCAACCTTCTCCTTATCACGTGTTCATTTTATATGCTCTGTTTGTTGATATGTCGATGTATCGTCTACGATGCGACATCCCCGTCAACGTTTTGTTTGAACTACAAAAACTGCACGAAGCGATTAAATTCACCTACGGTATACCTGTTTTACATCAAACCTTGATTATAGTTTATAGTTTATAGAAAAAAATTGTTTTAGATTCGCTGTGTGGTGTCCATGAATGAATAAAAACAAACTGTTTTAGATTCATTGTGTTGTTTCCATGAATGAATAAAAGAAATGTGTACCAAGCAACACGAGTTCATTTCTCTTTGTCTTTCCACAATGGAGAAAGCTATGGAAAAAGCATACTATACACCCGCACACCCGGGTAGTTTTGGAGGGGTAGATCGACTCCGTCGAGCTGTGCAGGATGAAACGGGGCAACGTGTCACAAAAGAAAAAGTTCAAGAATATTTAACGGGACAGGACGCCTATACACTCCATAAACCGGTTCGCATTCATTTTCCAAGAAACAGAGTCTTTGTCCCGCGACCTTTAACCCAGTTTCAAGCCGACCTCTGTGACATGCAAGCCTTGGCTGAATATAACGACGGTTATAATTATTTATTAACGGTCATAGATGTATTTTCCAAGAAGGCCTATGTGAGGGTTTTGAGGAGAAAGACGTCCGTGGAGGTGGTTGAATCGTTTCAATCGGTGTTGGGGGAAAGTCAGATTCCTCGCAAACTCCAAACCGACGCGGGAAAAGAATTTTTTAACAAGAGTTTTCAAGCTCTGATGAAGAAACACAATATTGTACATTTTTCTACGGCCAGCGATCTCAAAGCTTCGGTGGTTGAAAGATTTAATCGTACTCTGAAAGGGAGAATGTGGAGATATTTTACAGCCAACAACACCAGGCGCTACCTAGACGTCTTACAAGACTTGGTAAAAAGCTACAATCACGGATATCACAGCAGTATTAAAATGAAACCGGTGGATGTGACTTTGGAAAATACCCCTCAAGTGTTTGAGAATCTCTACGGCTCATTCACAGCATTCAAACGCAAATACAAATTTGCCACGGGAGATATGGTGAGAATATCCAAAGTGAGAGGAGTGTTTGATAAAAAATATGAACAGAGTTTTACAGACGAGGTGTTTACAATAACACGACGTCTCCATCGATCTCCCCCGGCATACAGACTGAAAGATTTTGACGGTGAAATAATAGAGGGTTCTTTTTACGAAGCCGAGTTGCAGAAAGTAAAAGAGAGCGAGGACAAGCGCTATCATGTGGAGGAAATTCTAAAACGACGTACGGTCGGTGGCAAAAAACAAGTTCTAGTGCACTGGAAAAACTGGCCCGAAAAATTCAACAGTTGGGTGGACGCTGACCTCCTTACAAATGTATAAAACAATCTGATGCCTTTGATGAGCCTCACAGTCTAAAGATCATCGAGCATTATGGATCATTCCTGCAACGAGGGTTTTTACCTCACCTTACCCTCCAACGCCAGCCTCAACGTATTTAAAGAAAACAAAAGTTCCCATTACCAGATAGATTTAAGTCAACATATAGATTTAGCAGGCTCATGGGAGGTGGCCTTAACAGAGATTTCATACCCTCGCTCATGGTATAATGTTTCTAACGGAGCATTTTATGAATGGCTAAAGAGACCTCCACCGGTGGGACCTGAAAGCAATCCTGGAATGGGGATAGTTTACCGTCAAGAATTGAGAGGGGGATGTTATGAGAACATTACACGATTCATAAATGAACTGAATGAATCTTTACAAAAAATTGACAACGATGTGAGGATAGCCTTTGACGATGTTAAAAAGCGAATCTCCTATCAATCAGGGGGTCAAACTCATTTTCGTTTTTCCCCTTCCCTGGCTTACATCATGGGAGTGAAACCTGGAAAGTGGATCAACTTTGACCGGGGGTCGGCCCCCTATCCCGCGGATATAAACGCCGGTTTCTACCATCTCTACTGTTACAGTGATGTGGTGCGACCTCAGATAGTAGGCGACGCTTATGCTCCTCTTTTGAGAATCGTGAGTGTAGAGGGAGCTTACGGTGAGATTGTCACCAAGTGTTTTAACCCCGCCTACTATTTACCCGTCTCGAAAAATCACATTGAAAACATCAGGGTGGAGATTAAATCTGATCAGAACAAACACGTCGACTTCACCTTTGGAAAGACCATCGCGAAGCTCCACTTTAGACCCGTTAGAAAGTAAAACCAACAACAATGAGAATGAGTCAACCCATGCACGACCCTCTACGTTTAGTGGGTTATTACGAAAGCCAGGTGGGGGGTTCCCTCCCCGGTTTCACAGGTTCACCTGTGATGTACGGGCGTGGGATAGGCTCCGTGTTTTCCAGGTTGTTTCGTTTTGTATCACCTCTGGTGAAAAGAGGTTTTGCCCTGGTCAAACCTCATCTTAAAACAGCGGCAAAAAATATCGCTTCCGACGTATTCAGTCATGCCGTTGGAAAAATGGGTAGTGGGGTACAAGACGGATCAGGAGGAATAATGGTCCTGGCTAGACAACCCCGAAAGAGACCCCCGGGACGACGTCTCTCAACGAGTGGTAAAAAACGCCGTCATCTGGGGAGAAGAAAATCAGTCGGTAAAAGGTTTTCAAAGAGAAGGACCGTCGTTCCCTCACACGATATATTTTAAAAAAAAAAGAAAAAAGATGGCTCTTTTACATCAAAATTCGGCCGAATGCACGATGGCCGAGCTGGATTTATTTTCAGCTCCTATGACTCAGATGTCTATCGATGATAAATCCTACACAGAAGTCCTACCGCTATCCGCCATCACTGACGGGGGTCCTATTGAATTTTTCATCCCGGGAGAAGGTGAAAAGTACTTGGATCTGAATGACACATTACTTTACCTGCGGGTTAAAATTACCCGCGCCGATGGATCAAATATCCCAAACGACGCCAATGTGGGTCTCATCAATTATCCTCTAAACACCATCTTCAGCCAATGCGACATTATGCTCGGGGAAAGACTGATTTCTCAATCCAGCGCCACACACCCATACAGGGCGATAATTGAAACGCTACTAAACTATTCTGAAGCCACACTCAGAAGTCAATTCTCAGCCGGGTTATTCCACAAAGACACCGGCGGCTCAATAGACTCTATAGAAACAGCGAACGGACCAAACAAAGGACTCAACATCAGAGCCGGTTACACGGCTGAATCTAAAGAGGTTCAGCTACTAGGACCCCTCCACGCAGACATTCTTTTCAGCGAGAGACTCCTTCTCAACTCGGTGGATCTGAGGATCAAACTCACGCGTGCCAGCGACGCCTTTTGTCTCACAGGGGCTGCGGACGGTACTTTCCGTCTGAAAGTGCTGGGTGCCTCTCTCTTCACAAAAAAGGTCACCGTTTCGCCGGCCGTACGATTGGGGCACGCCTCGGCCTTACTCAAAGGAAACGCACTCTACCCTTTGTCACGGGTCAGCGTGAAAACCTACTCTATCCCTGAAAATTCCAGAGTATGCACCCAAGAAAATTTGTTTTTGGGCACGATGCCTAAATACATTGTTTTGGGTATGGTAAATCATGAAGCTTTCACAGGAAGAAGAGATCTCTCACCCTTTAATTTCCAGCATTTTAACGCAGAATACATCACCCTCTGTCACGCGGGAAAACAAATTCCCTCCAAAGCTTTCCAACCGCAATTTAACCAGGGGGCTTCGGTCAGAGAGTTTTACAACATGTTTACCGCTACAGGGAGGCATATGAAAGATTTACCTCTGTGCATCAACAGACAAGATTTTGAACGGGGTTATTCGCTGTTTGTGTTCAATCTCAATCCGGGAGAGGACAGCGACGCATTGTCTCGGGTTTCTAATGGCACTTTGAGGTTGGAAATGAGATTCAGAGTACCCTTACCCAACACGGTCACTCTTGTGGTTTACGCATGTTACGATTCTATTTTGGAAATTGATTCCAAACGACAAGTGCTGGTGGATTATTATTGACGACGGAGATGAATAACCATCAACTGGAGAAGCTTCTGCGACGAGTGTTGGGGAATGTTTTCTGTGGTGTATGGGCCTCCGACCAACTCCCCTCACTGACTCGCTCCTTTACCCCACCCTCCTACTTTATCGTCAACACCCACGAAGGACATCGACCGGGGGAGCACTGGTTATCGATGACTCTGGAGGAAGATGGGACCGCCACTTTTTTTGATTCTTATGGATTTTCTCCCGATTTTGATTACTACCCTCGGAGCATCTTGAACTTTTTGGAAAATCGTTCTGACCGTATATTGTACCACAACCTACAGCTTCAACACCCTTTGTCCACAGTGTGCGGTCAACACTGCGTTTATTATCTGCACCATCGATTTTGCGGACTGTCTTTTGAACAAGTTTTGTCTTTATACACAGATGATGTAGTAAAAAATGATCTTGAAGCATATACCCTGGTTAAAAAAATTCAATGTTGTACTAGCACGAATAAGAATAATAGTAGTCGTTGTGGCGTACAAGACGTCTGTTGTTTAGAAACTTTTTTGAACCGTTGAAATGAAAATGCTGTACACACTGCGTTTGATGAATAAAAAAACATTTTATTGAAACAAGAGTTTTGTCATCATTCATTCAAGGTTTAACCAATGTGGGGACAATGTCACTTTTCTACCTCTTCTTTTCCTCTCGGGGGATAGAAATGTTTCTTTTTCCACCCATTCTGATTCAAACTCTCCATCCGCTTTCAGACGTCTGTATTGATCTCGTGCTCTGGGGTTATGAATGGTCGATGTGGGGACATTTAGCTCCGTCAACGCTGTTAAAAATTTTCTCCAACCCTCAGGCGTGCGGGTCTGTGGATTTTTGGACCGTTGCATCAGGTGTTTCAGTAAATCGATCATATGAGATCCCTGCACCGGTGTACCGTTTTGAACAAACTCTCCTTTAGAGGTCCACCCCTTATCATTCTCGGATAATTTTTTCATAATGTACTCGGCGTTGTTACGGTCGCGTCGGGGGAGGATTTTCAGAACTTCGATCATCGTGACATCCTTTGACCCCCCGCCAGTATTCCGAGGTTTATCCTCCGGTTTATCCATCGGTTTATCCTCTGGTTTATCCTCCGGTTTATCCTCAGAGTCATTCCATGGTTCACCCCGCAAATCCTTGTGTAAAGTCAGAGTCATCCTTTTCTCCTCCCGTTGCCCCTGCTTCAACAGGCCGAGATATCTCTGCAGCAGGGTATCGTATATTTTTATTCTTTCATGAGGATTCATTCCGGGTTCGTTTAAGACGGCTCTCATTTTAACATCTAGATCATCCTCCGCCGAGTCTCTGATGGTCGGCTCCGGGCGAGTCAGACGATTTAATTGTTGGGGGGATAGGAGAAACAATTTTTGAGCCTTTTTCATCTTCAACCTTTTCCGCTCAATCCACCGATAAGATTCCCTATAAACGGTACGACGGTGGCCAGTAAGGGTAGAAGAAAACCGCCCGACTGTTTCATCAGAGTCTGGCGTTTGCGTTTCAGTCCAGTCCTTTTATCAGCCAGCAGTCGGATGATTTTCTTTTGTTTTTTAAGCTGAGCAAATTGAGACGGTGATAAGGGCACATTACCCTTCAGAATGTTTAAAGCAATTTCACACAGCGTCTGGATAAAGTCTGGTGAGCCGTGACTCAGAATATCTCGACGTTTTTGTGGTGTGGCATGGTACAGAGCTTTTAACATGGGACCGTTCCTCTTTACACGCTTTGACATTATGTTTTTGGCACGTAGACAACGGGCCACTGGTGCGGAAGCACGCCCGACCTCACTCTGTATTGTTCTGGACAGAAAGGTGTCAGGTCGACCAATAAATAGCCATGAGCATCCAAAGTAGCATCCGCAAAACTTTCCAAGAAAAAACTTTTTTGTGCGGGGAACATTTGCTGTGCCAACACGTTAATCTGCAATCTGTCCCGCGGATTCTTAAACAGTATCATATAATTACAGTTTAAGCTAATGGTGCGTGAAAATTTTCCCTGATGAAAAACATTCTGGGTCAGCATCATAACGCTCATATTTCTATGATGTCTATACTGCGTGAAAATTTTAACCACTTCGGGGTGATTTGAGGCTTGAAAAATAACATCGTCCAAAATCACCAAATGGGTCTGATCGTCCGGAAACAAGTTTTCATCTTCAAAGGAATCAGGCAGTCCTTCAACAAATTTTATTTTTTTATTCATCTTTTTTAATTCAGCATACATGGGTTGGAAAGATGTATAAATCCACACAATGTTGTCGGGTACAGAATTCATGACGTGTTCACAATTTTCCAATACACATTTTACAAAAAAAGTCTTTCCGCAACCACTAGGTCCTACAACCAGGCATGAAAAAGGTGTATGAAATCTGGGATCAAAGTCTACTCGTTCCATTTTTTCCATTTCCTCTCTAATACCCGAAAGGTAAAGTTTTCCCGTCGGGAAAGAGACGTCTTTTGTCATACACCACTCGAAACTTTTTTTCGAAAGACGAGTTATTTAAAAGGAACCCCCTTTTATCACGAACAATTTGGTGATGAGGGGTGTAGATCGCACCTGTTTTGTCTTCCTCCAGATAGCCCTCCACCAAATCTTTAACGCTGTCAAAGTTGACCCTCTCACAACACTCGCGGGTTTGAGTGATTCCTTTGGCACGCAGCACAGTTTTTTTACCCTGCAGGGTTTGGTAGGCATAACTCTTTGGACCGGCGGAGACGAATTCGTGAATGCTGTCTCCTCCCAACTCATCCGTCAAATCGCCTAGATAGGACCCCGTCTCCAGAGAAACTTCCCCCTCGTTTACCGTGTAGATTAAACTATCGGTGTCTGTGTAAAGAACTCTCTCTTGCAACCCCTCTAGGTAACCGTACATTTTCAAACGTGCATAAGCGGTGGTAAAAGCAGCGACAAATACATTATTTGTGTTACCGGGAAGCACCACGCTGTTTTTACTGTATTGCCATTGCACCATAGCAATTTGCTCGTTGAGAAAGGAAAAATATTCAACCTGATATTTTCCTGAAAATACAAAGTCGAAAAATACTTCACTTTTTCTCACCAAGGTGGTCTGAGTTCTATTGCACCTCTCCGCAAACTTTCCCCAAAGGCTGTTTAAACAGAGTTTTGACATTTGTCTCTTGGCAGGGTTGGGTTCGATTTTTTCAGCATCCAGCTGTATTCCCTGATTTTCACGATATTCACGAATGTACTTTTCCCTGCTTTCTGCATCGACGGCTTCTTTGGGATACCCTGAAGCTTCTTGCTTACCCTTTAGGAAAGTTTGAACATAACCCGTAAAAACGGTTTCGCTCCGTTCTTCAAAGTGCCACACCTCCGTAATCTTACCGACTCTGTATCCCAACTGTAAAGCTTTGTTGAATTCGAGCGTGACCCAGACTCCCGTCAATGCCCTTCCTTCCTCATCATGTTCGCAGGGTTCCTGCTGGTTATTGTTTTCTGCGCATGTGCGGCAAAGTGTAAACACTAGTTTACCCTTGACCGTTCTGTAGGGTAGCACAGGGAAATAGAGACCTCGAGGAGGGTGAACAACGGCTCTGACCAGACCGAAATAGTTTCCAACATCGTCAAAATCCGTGTGGATGATGACAGGATGACCCAGGGGGTAAGGAAATGCGCTGTTGACGTACGGGTAGAGAGAGGTGACATCCTCATACAATACACGCTGGTTCTCACCCGCCGTGTGCCTCAAGCAAAAGGCGCTTGTCCTACCTCCATAAAGAGCGTCTCGAGGCATGAGAGGTGCGGGGTAATTGCGTGTTTTGAGAAAGTCTATTACCCTAGGATTTGATTTTTTCATTTCATTCCACTCGTGCTCTCTGATGACGATGATGTTGACCTTGTGGTCACGCTTTAACGCTTTCATTTTTTTCTCGGTAGCCTTGTGCAACTCCTCGAACGGTGTGTTTGTCAAAGGGCATACAGCACCGGGTTCGAAACACGTCGGGCATCCGTGATAAAAACACCCCTGAAATTCCCAGACGAATGGTTTGCCACCGATTATAGCAAACCCATCCACAAAGTATGCCCCCATCTGTTTTTCGCCTTTGTTTAAAGCATGCTGAATGAAAATACCACGACGATGCGACTCCCATTCTAACCATTGGATGCTGGTGTGTGAGTATTTTTTACACAACCCTCGGTAGTTATCCGGGGAAGGTATGGCTAGAGAACGCGGCTCGAGGAAATTAGTCACAAACACCTTCATGCAGGCCGAGGCTATGGTGATACGGGAGAAGGGGTCAACACCCGTCTCGCTCGTAAACTCGGCTCTAAATTTGATGCAACCCTCACGAAGAACATTGACGTCGTTTTTACAGTAGTGTACCGCTTGTTTTTGAAAATCAAAGACCTCGCTTTTCTCATTTTGATACCACGTCTCAAACTTGGTGCGTTCAACAGGTGTCATGCGTTCTACACCGTAATTGCTGATTGCGGGGTATTTTCCGACATAATTTAAATGTTCCTCCGAACTAAATTTGTGAGGAAAATACCCCTTGGACCAGCAATCACCGAGTCCTAACGCTTTTGGCATAGCGCTAAGCGGCATGGTAAGGAAGGAAAGCGAGTCAATGTATTTTTGCAAAAAATCAGGGTCTTTAAAACAGAGAACTTTACTCCCCTGCATGATAATTAAGGGTGCTATACCCAGCCGTACCATGCCTCTCAGAATCAAGTAACCGTCAAATCCTCTCGAATTGTGGGCTATAAATGTAGATTTAAGATAACGAGGTTTCCTGAAATGATTGAGGAAAACTGTAACACAATCCAGTCCAAAAGCACACCACTCTTCTCCTTGCAGCGTCTTGGTACAGACTAGAAAGGGAATGTGAGTGTGATTGTCATCGACAAACGTCTCAAAATCATAGAATATGATATTATCATTGTGGTTTACTTCACGTGGTTGGGGTTGTATATAGCAAAGATGTCGTGTTTCAGGTGTCTCTGAGTCACTGCGAGGTAGCTCTTCTTTACATATTTGACATTTTAACTTAGGGCACGTGTGTTTAGCGATACCTGTAGCCACAGGTACATCGTAAAATAGGTTGCATTTAAGGCATTTCTTTCGCCGATCGCAGTTGCTGACGAGTTTTTCCATAACCCGGTGTTTTACCCTGTGTCTGAGGAGACATGCAGGAGAACGACACCACATGTTGCAATCCCTGCAAAGCACAGTTTTCCCCTCTATTTTTACACACCCGTTTTGTGTACAGACCAAGCAATAGCCGTCGCATTTGTGTCTGTCGGGTTTGTCGTACCCTTGGTAACAGTAGTGACAAACGTGCGGTTTTGACAAAAAACCTTTAATGTTAATGATACCGCTGTAATGATTCTGAGATAAATACAGATACAACGGATTTTCTGATTTTGGGTAATCCGTCTCGAACCGTGAGAGGGGTCGTTGGCCCTCTTCTCTGTACAGTATGACAATTTTACGACGTACCACTTTTTCAAATTCACGAATATGACTGAAAGTGACGGAAGTCTGTTCGTCTAAGCCCGCTTTTCTCTGTATTTTTTCAGCCTCCGCCACAGCCTGGCTATCTGTAAATTCAGGATGTAACAGACTTGCTAGGCTAATGGCAAAACATAGTTGATTATTCGAGTTTAATGGATTGTAAAGATAACGAGCTTTTTTTCTGTGGATTTCATGTTCCAAAAGGGTTTCGATTTTTCTTCTTACACCACCTCGAGGGTTATGTATCACCTGGACCATCACCTGTATTTCTTCATCGTTCAATATTTCAACGTTTGATTGTACCAACAGATCTAACACATCTTGAAAAGCATTCATCACAGCCCCGGCATCGTTTCGAAATGTAAATGAAGTGTGTTGATTTGCACTTTCACCGGATAACTCCAATTAAATGATATCGCCGGGTCTAGCTTCCTTAGTTACCATCTGTGTCAGCTTTTTAAGGCTCCCCAAGACTCCGCGGTAAAATGTGGCGTAATCTGTTACATCGTTGTTTTGAGGAAAAGTTAAAACGCTGGATAGTTGTATATTGTTGAATGTTTCCCTCCTCAAGACATTTACCCCATCACCCCTCTGGGTCTCATTTGAAATTGATTGGTCAGCCGTTGACGGTTGGTTCTGCATGACCCCCACCACCTCCGAAAAATCCAAACATTCCCCCGAGGGTGTCGCCCCTCCCAACACCTCGTGATGCTGTGTAGAGGCTTGTGTGTTTGTGTTTGAATTTAACACATTAATATCATCTTGCAAAGACGGATCATTGTTTGGTTCCCATTCTATCTGGTTGTTTGGATCTAAATGATGATTACAAACGTCTTCATCTTCTTCAATAACTACATCTAATTCAGATGGAACTACACCCATTATATTTCTCTAAAGAAAAAAAAGAAAAAATAATTCGAATGGAACAGATATAACAAACCAGTATGTATCAAATCATGTCTGCCATCTTCATGAGAGTGCGAGCCAGTATACGATAGTACTGTTTCAGCCTTCTTCTGTTTCTATCATGTTTGTCGAGCTGGCGGGCGCATCTACGCTTCCTCCTGCGTTTGTTGCCTGTGGAAAAAAAAAAAAAAAAAAAAAAAAAAAAAAAAAAAAATTAATATATACCGGCTTTAACCACATGTGGCGCTGTCATCTCCACTCATGCAAGCATAGCCGGAAACAACCGCCCACCTCCGGAATCAGTCCCCGCCCATTCCCCTTAGGCGCGAAATTCATTTGAGCGAAAGACATTGGAATGAGAGGAGCTCTTTAAAGCTCCTGAGAATCTTAAAAAGCTTACAGAAAACGAGAAAAACTTACAGCGGGTGCCTGTCGGACATTCACCGTCGTTTTCGATGATTTCCCCACGGAGCAAGGATTCGATGTCTGGAGTCTTTGGCGCAATCAAGCCTTCTCCTCTGCCTGGAATGGCCGTTGACGGACCCTCCAGCGTTAAGGGAGACCAGTGAGCAAGAGATGTAAACGGAAAATCTGTAAGTAAATATATGTATATATGTATCGTATACCGCATGTTTTTTTTCTTGTAAAAATGAGAATTATTTGACTCACCAGACTGCGATTGGGTTAAAGGGATCGCGTTGGTCTCTTCCGGCGAATCCTCTATAAAACAAAATAATGAATACACACAATATTAAATAATTCGAAGGTTTAAACACACCTCGATAATCATCTTCCAACTTTGTAAGATCGATCAAACAAAGTTCTTCGTCTTTCACTTCGTCGTCATCGGCTGTTAAAAAAAAAAAAGGTATTACATCGTCGTACACGTGCAATGCTTTTAACGTTTAAATGCTTAAACGGAGTTAAACTATTGTCTAATAATGTGGTAAAAACGGAGGTAATGAAATGAATGCAGTAAAAAAAAAAAAAAATCGGTACTTACACAAAAGGATTGGAGACTCTGTTAGGAGATCCCTTGGTGGTGGGTGAATTTCAACTCGATGTTCGACTGTTTTTAGTTCGAATAAATACTTATTATAGTAACATTAAACAGACGTGTTACAAGGAATGAAAAAAAAAAAAAAAGAAATTACCTTTCATTTTGCAAATCGCGGTTACACTGTGTTCTGCTCTAGTTCTCCATCTGTTTAAATATGTTTTCGTGAGGTATGGAAGTTGTTTCAGACAATCGTAAACATTTAAACGGTCAAATGGGTGACCAGTTGCTATTCATACGAAATTCTCAAGCTCCCATAAAAACTGAACCCTCCTTTGTACCCCAAACTGACCTGTTGTTTCAGACGATCATAAACATTTAAACTGTCAGATGGGAAGTCAGTAAAAACTGAACCCTGCTTTGTACCCCAAACTGACCTGTTGATTCAAACGACCGTAAAGACCAGTTGCTACGTGACACTGTGTTCTGCGATAGTTTTTTCCATCTGTTTAAATATGTTTTCGTGAGGTATGGAAGTTGTTTCAGACGATCGTAAACATTTAAACGGTCAAATGGGTGGCCAGTTGCTATTCATACGAAATTCTCAAGCTCCCATAAAAACTGAATCCTCCTTTGTACCCCTCCTGTGTGTGTGTGTGTGTGTGTGTGTGTGTGTGTGTGCGTGTGTGCGTGTGTGCGTGTGTGCGTGTGTGCGTGCGTGCGTGTGTGCGTGCGTGCGTGCGTGCGTGCGTGCGTGCGTGCGTGCGTGCGTGCGTGTGTGTGTGTGTGTGTGCGTGTGTGTGCGTGTGTGTGCGTGTCCACCAAAAACTTCCCAATCCACGATAGATAACGATGAAAATATCGAGAAAGGGCTTCCGTCTCTTCTTTCTTTTAGCTGAAATAAGCAGATATCCCCCATTTCGTATCTGAATACAAATCCAAAAGATCCCTCCATCCCGTACGCTTCCAAATCCCATTTCTCACGCAAAGATTCGGTCGGCGGCATCTGAATACGATTTAGAAACACTCGACTTTTTTGCGGAGCGTCAATGTAAGTTTTATTATTTTTATAAATCGAAACAGGCGTTTCACTAATCATGACCGAATCGAACAAAGTCTTTACGCTAACGTATAAAGCTCCAAATAATGACTAAGCCTTACACCGCCCTTTTGTACCCCTCCTCTGCGTGTGTGTGTGTGTGTGTGTGTGTGTGTGTGAAGTGCGTGCGTGTCCACATCTCCACACGTAACATTCCCAACCATCAATACATCGAAATCTGGAAGTTGTTTCAAACGATCGTAAACATTTAAACTATCAAATATATGGTCACATGCTGCTCAGATGACATTGCTTTCTTAAAAAAACTGAACCCTCCTCTGTTCCCTGTCAGGTCTTAACTCCACCCTCTTCCTGGTTTAACCACTCCCACCGCAGGTCTTAACTCTGCCCTCTTTCTGTTTAAAACTCCACCCTCTTCCTGGTTTAACCACTCCCACCACAGGTCTTAACTCCACCCTCTTCCGGGTAAGCCACACCCACTTGACCTTGACATTTGAACCTGACCTTTGACTTTGACCTTTGACTTTGACCTTTAACCTTGACCCCCTCATAAATCATTAACCTTTGAACTTGACCCCTCATAAATCATTGACCTTTGACCTTGAGGGTCATAAATCATTGATTTATGGGGGGTCATAAATCACTTTTGACTAAAGGTAGGGACTTAAATTCTCTCACACACTCAAAAAAGTGTTCCACAAACACACATTTCTTTAAGTTCAAAACAGTTTTCTTTTGGCACAGATTTTTTTCGTCCATCCGTCTTCTAGTGGTTAGAGTGTCCGTCCTGAGATCCGGGGGTTGTGAGTTCAAACCAAAGACTACAAAAATGTGACCCATTACCTCCCTGTCTGGCACTCAGCATCAAGGGTTGAAATTGGGGGTTAAATCACCAAAAATGATTCCGGAGCGCGGCCACCCCTGCTGCTCACTGCTCTTATCACCTCCCGGCGGGTGATCAAGGGTGATGGGTCAAATGCAGAGAATAATTTCGCCACACCTAATGTGTGTGTGACAATCATTGGTACTTTAACTTTCTTCCACTGATCCGAAGTCGGGCTGCCGGGGTAGCAGCCTAAACAGAGCTTCAGAGGTCTTCCCGGGGGATCCCGGATCCCGAGTGGAGCAATTAAGTGATGTCCCTCGGTCAGAAGAGCCCACCTAACGTTTAAAAACAGTGGAAGACCTAAACGGTGAGCCAGGTGAACCCCTGCACCGAAGACAGGGTCTGTCAGAACCACATCGTATATATGGCATCATGGAGGCTCCTCATTGTCTCCTCGTCCTTTAAAGATATCTGGACCACTTTTTTGCTCAGCTTGTAGAACATGTTCAAAACATCGTATTGTGTCGCTCGGCGACTTCACGGTGGCAGAGGGGTTAGTGCGTCTGCCTCACAATACGAAGGTCCTGCAGTCCTGGGTTCAAATCCAGGCTCGGGATCTTTCTGTGTGGAGTTTGCATGTTCTCCCCGTGAATGCGTGGGTTCCCTCCGGGTACTCCGGCTTCCTCCCACTTCCAAAGACATGCACCTGGGGATAGGTTGATTGGCAACACCAAATTGGCCCTAGTGTGTGAATGTGAGTGTGAATGTTGTCTGTCTATCTGTGTTGGCCCTGCGATGAGGTGGCGACTTGTTCAGGGTGTACCCCGCCTTCCGGCCAATTGTAGCTGAGATAGGCGCCAGCGCCCCCCGCGACCCCAAAAAAGGGAATAAGCGGTAGAAAATGGATGGATGGGTATTGCTCGTCAATCCCGGACTGAAGCGCCTCCCATTCGCATTTTTAGAAGTTTGGTTGCAGACTAGCCAAACGTATGCTCATTAAAGCCACTGAAGAGTTTTAAGGTGATGGTCTTGTAGAGGTTGGACTCTGGCTTGATGTACCAGTTGTCTGTGTTCTGGATCACTGTGAACCCAAGACCGCGGCTGTGAAGCTCTTCTATAAGCACTTTCATGTTGATCCAGTGGCTTCCGTCTACGGGGACCACCAGGATCTTTCAGCCGGAGTAGCACAGCGATCGCTAGAAGCGTCGACCGGGACATCTCCAAGGCAGGTTCTAGCACGATTGAGAGGAATATTGGCTAGACGGACTGGATAGACGGCTATCTTGACCTTTGTGTATTTCTGTCCATAGTATAGTGTATAATGTGGCCATTTGGTAGTTCTTTTACCGGAAACATGTCATAATGATTTATGATCCTTATGTCACAATTGGTCGCCACCGTCTTTCAATCAATCAATCAATGTTTATTTATATAGCCCCAAATCACAAATGTCTCAAAGGACTGCACAAATCATTACGACTACAACATCCTCGGAAGAACCCACAAAAGGGCAAGGAAAACTCACACCCAGTGGGCAGGGAGAATTCACATCCAGTGGGACGCCAGTGACAATGCTGACTATGAGAAACCTTGGAGAGGACCTCAGATGTGGGCAACATACCCCCCCCCCCCCCCCCCCCCTCTAGGGGACCGAAAGCAATGGCTGTCGAGCGGGTCTAACATGGTACTGTGAAAGTTCAATCCATAGTGGTTCCAACACAGCCGCGAGAGTTCAGTTCAAAGCGGATCCAAGACAGCAGCGAAAGTCCCGTCCACAGGAGACCATCTCAAGCGGAGGCGGATCAGCAGCGTAGAGATGTCCCCAATCGATACAGGCGAGCGGTCCATCCTGGGTCTCGACTCTGGACAGCCAGTACTTCATCCATGGTCATCGGACCGGACCCCCTCCACAAGGGAGGGGGGGACATAGGAGAAAGAAAAGAAGCGGCAGATCAACTGGTCTAAAAAGGAGGTCTATTTAAAGGCTAGAGTATACAGATGAGTTTTAAGGTGAGACTTAAATGCTTCTACTGAGTTAGCATCTCGAACTGTTACCGGGAGGGCATTCCAGAGTACCGGAGCCCTTTAAGTAGTTCTTTAAGACATCTGTCATTTTGTTTAGTAGTTCCAATGTCAGCCGACATATTAACAGCTGTATGTATTGATTTGTGATCACTTAATAATTGTTTTAAAGAGAAGCTTCTGCAAAAATGCTTCTGCTGGGTCGCATATGACATCACATCCGCTTTGAAAGGCAAACAAGCATGAGCCGAGCGATGTGTGTATATATGTGTGTGTATATATGTGTGTGTATATATATATATATACATATATATATATATACGCACAAACCCTGTTTCTATATGAGTTGGGAAATTGTTTTGGATGCAAAAATGATGATGACGGGCTTGTTTAGCTTGGTCGGGACTCCAGATATCCACCCATCGCCTTCTTTGTCCGCAGATCTGCCGTCCAGAAGCTCGACCCCTTCCCTCGCAGGAAGTGGGGGGCCAGTCGTTTCCTGCACGGCGCCCGCCAGCGCTCCAGCCCTGCGGCCGGAAGCGGAGCGGGATGGCGTGCAGCCGGATGCGGATGGCAGCTTTTACACAGAGCTATACCCGGGCCCGCAGAGCTTCGTGGAAAGGCTGAGTGCGGAGGAGCGCCCGCCGGTGGCGGAGGGCGTCCACTTCCCTCCCGTGGTGGAGACGGTGTCCTCCATCAGGCCCGCCGGGTACCGGTCGGCGCTGATGCCCGCAGAGAACAAGCCTCTGGAAGTGGGCATTCTGCAGAAGGTGAAGGCCATCTTAGCCCAGGTGGACCCAAAGACGGCAGCACGGCACATCACCAAGTGCGACTGCACGGTGCTGCCCGACCCCCGGCGCCATTATCCTCGACTTGAAAACCCAGCAGGGCATTGACGACTTTGCCTTTGCCCCTCGCAGTTGGCTCGGATACTGGAGGTGCGGCCGGAGGTGCAGAGGATAATGGGAGTCAGCTCTGGAGTGGAGCTGCTCACGCTGCCGCACGGCCAACGCCTCCGATTGGACCTGCTGGAGAGGCAAGTTGCCCCTGGACACGCCCACATTAGTCACATGATCAACGCCGCGTGTACACGTTTCCCTGCAGGCTGCACGTCATGGCCACCACGCTGGCCGTCAACCTGCTGGGCTGTACCGGCACCGCCGAGGAGCGGGCGGGCCTGCTGCACGGGATGATCCGGACGGCGGCCGAGCTCAAGAACAACATGGGCAACATGTTTGGCTTCGCCGCCGTCATGAGGGCGCTGGAGCTGCCGCAGGTGAGCCACACCTTTTTCCCTTTTCCTCATGGCAAAGATGCAACGCAACGTCCTGCCCTCGGCTGGTCTTGTGACTGACATCGTTTGTTCCCGTGTCGCCATAAAAACGTCCTCACTTACGATATTGGAGCCATGCTGTCATCATTTCTTACATGCTTTTATTGTGTAGGAGTGTGCAATGTTGGAAAAGGTTTGATCAAGTGGAATGAGTCAAACAGAGAACGATTTAGATTTATTATTAATTATTCAAACTTTCATTTAATATTTATTTTGAATTGTTTAGTTTTGTTATTTATACTTTTTTGTTATTATTATTATATTTTAATAATTATAATATATTGTATGGTCTGTATGATCAGTGCCAGAGCTTGGTCCGCGTTGCCGGCAGTAAGTTGAACACATTTCCAGTGAGGGTTGGACTCCGCCAAGGCTGTCCTTTGTCACCGATTCTGTTCATAACTTTTATGGACAGAATTTCTAGGCGCAGTCAAGGCGTTGAGGGGTTCCGGTTTGGTGGCCGCGGGAGTATGTCTCTGCTTTTTGCAGATGATGTGGTCCTGATGGCTTCATCTGGCCGGGATCTTCAGCTCTCACTGGATCGGTTCGCAGCCGAGTGTGAAGCGACCGGAATGAGAATCAGCACCTCCAAGTCCGAGTCCATGGTTCTCGCCCGGAAAAGGGTGGAGTGCCATCTCCGGGTTGGGGAGGAGACCCTGCCCCAAGTGAAGGAGTTCAAGTACCTAGGAGTCTTGTTCACAAGTGGGGGAAGAGTGGATCGTGAGATCGACAGGCGGATCGGTGCGGCGTCTTCAGTAATGCGGACGTTGTACCGATCCGTTGTGGTAAAGAAGGAGCTGAACCGGAAGGCAAAGCTCTCAATTTACCGGTCGATCTACGTTCCCATCATCACCTATGGTCATGAGCTTTGGGTCATGTCCGAAAGGATAAGATCACGGGTACAAGCGGCCGAAATGAGTTTCCTCCGCAGTGTGGCGGGGCTCTCCCTTAGAGATTGGGTGAGAAGCTCTGTCATCCGGGAGGAACTCAAAGTAAAGCCGCTGCTCCTCCACATCTAGAGGAGCCAGATGTTCGGGCATCTGGTCACGATGCCACCCGAACGGCTCCCTAGGGAGGTGTTTAGGGCACGTCCAACCGGTAGGAGGCCACGGGGAAGACCCAGGACACGTTTGGAAGACTGTGTCTCTCGGCTGGCCTGGGAACGCCTCGGGATCCCCCGGGAAGAGCTAGACGAAGTGGCTGGGGAGAGGGAAGTCTGGGCTTCCCTGCTTAAACTGCTACCCCCGCGACCCGACCTCGGATTAGCGGAAGAAGATGGATGGATGGATGAAATTATAATATAAGACATCTTGGGTGTTATAGTTCGGTTGGTAGAGCAGCCGTGCCAGCAACTTGAGGGTTCCAGGTACGATCCCCGCTTCCGCCGTCCTCCTCACCGCCGTTGTGTCCTTGGGCAAGACACTTTACCCACCTGCCACCCACACTGGTTTAAATGTAACTTAAATATTGGGTTTCACTATCTAAAAGCGCTTTGAGTCACTACAGAAAAAGCGCTATATAAATATAATTCACTTCATGATTCACATCTTTATTATCTATTGTTGTGTGTTATTTTATTTTAATATTTTATGTATACATTTTTTGATTATCAACCATCTGGAATAGAGCAATGCTGTCTTTAAGTTGAAGTGGAAGGGTAATTGGTTCTTAATGACACCTAGTTGCCGCAGTAATTTATTTTGGTAAGTTAGCATCCACTAAAGGTTGCAAACAGCCTTTTTAAGCTCACACTATGTAGCTGAGATAGGCTCCGGCAACCCCGTGACCCCGAACGGGACAAGCAGTAGAAAATGGATGCATGGATGAAGCAAATGGAATGATGCGGACACGTTTGTTACTGGATAGGTTCTGCCTGGTGTAAGTGATATGCAACTATAAATACTGAATACATGTTCATATTGAGAGCTTCACGGTGGAAGAGGGGTTAGTGCATCTGTCTCACCACACCAAGGTCCTGAGTAGTCAGGGTTCAATCCCGAGCTCGGGATCTTTCTGTGTGGAGTTTGCATGTTCTCCCCGTGAATGCGTGGGTTCCCTCCGGGTACTCCGGCTTCCTCTCACTTCCAAAGACATGCACCTGGGGATAGGTTGATTGGCAACACTAAATTGGCCCTAGTGTGTGAATTTGAGTGTGAGTGTTGTTTGTCTACTTGTGTTGGCCCTCTGATGAGGTGGGGACTTGTCCACGGTGTACACCGCCTTCCGCCCGATTGTAGCTGAGATAGGCACCAACGCCCCCCGCAACCCCAAAGGGAATAGCCGGTAAAAATGGATGAATGTTTATATTGACAAAAATGCTCTTTTGTTGTTCAATTGTCATTACGCATGGCTAGCTCGTGTGCTATTGTGTGCTTAGCTGTTGTGTAGCTGCTAGCTCTTAGTAGCCTATGGCCAAGCATGTTTTTGTGTTTTGTAAATGACTTTAGTAAAATAGAAGAAATTGTATTTATTGGAGTACATTTAGATGTTAACTGCCCGTTCAGCTTTGTAGAAGTAAACATGCTGCAGGACTGCTTTTATAGCACATGATATCACACACAAGTAAACAAGTTGCGCGACTGGTTGTATCGCACATGATATTGCACACAAGTAAACACGCTGCAGGACTGCTTGTATCGCACATGATATCACACACAAGTAAACAAGTAGACAAAACTACCGAAAGGAAAGAAGAATATATTCAGTTTATAACAGAAGACATTTACATATGTATAAAAAAATGTTTTCTCTTGAATTATTTTTTCAATGAGTGAAGTAACGCTTAGAACAAAACACAATATAGAATGTGAGACATAACAGGATAATGCATACATTTCTCATGTGTTTGCAAAACACTTACAAAAATGTGGGACCCCAAAATTTTAATGTGGGACCCCGTTTTTATGATTTGATGGGGTCCCAGGGAGTCCCGTTTTGAAAATTCCTAGCGCCAACACTGTGTAGGATGCCGAAAAAGGGACTGAAATAGTCTAAAGTCTGGAGTTCAGCCGATTGACTGACGTTTGTGCTATTGTGTCTGATAGCAGCTAGCTTAGCTTATCTCCCTGGTGGTCTAGTGGTTAGGTTTGGTCCCTCATATTGCCGTGTTCTGGGTCCGATTCCTGTTCAGGGAAAACAGCATTTTGGCAACAGGGAGTCTTTACAGGGGAATTAGCTCAAATGGTAGAGCGCTTGCTTAGCATGTGAGAGGTAGCGGGATCGATACCCGAATTCTCCAGGGAATCTTTTTCGGAGGGCAATAAAAAAGGACTTTAGTATATGAGAAAGTTAGCTCAAATGGTAGCATGCTAGTTTAACACGTGAGAGTTAGAGATGGATGGCTGAATTCTTCAGTCTGGTCTCTGGACTGTCTATGAAGTGTCATGTAATACTGAACATCTGTTATTTATCTATTTGTAATATCATAGTTGTTAGCTACATAATGATAGCAGCTAGCAGTCCAAAACGCTTTACAGAGGAATTAGCTTGAATGGAAGCATGCTAGTTTGCATGTGAAGAGGGTAGCGGTATGGATGATTTTCTTGGAGGTGTATTACACCACAATCCCTGTGCCAACCCACCCTTACAGGGGAATTAGCTCAAAAGGTAGCATGCTAGCTTAACTTGGTAGCAAGATTGACAACTGAAAACACATTCCGGGACTGTTTTGTCAAACTAAAAGGTCAGCTATGTTTTTAGGAACTCCTAAGTTCCTCACATTATTCACCACTCCAGATATAGTTGCTAAAATGCTAAGTTCCCTGACCGGGAATCGAACCCGGGCCGCGGCGGTGAGAGCGCCGAATCCTAACCACTAGACCACCAGGGACTTGAGGACAGTTTGTTTGAGGCTCACACTTTGAATGTGACAGTCACAGTCCAGAGACCAGACTGAAGACTTCAGCCATCGATCTCGCTAACTCTCACATGTTTAGATAGCATGCTAACATTTACGCTAAATCCCGCTTAAGTCATCAATCATATCACATGTCATCATTCATGTGAGAGGAAGAAGTTGCTCATACAGACATCCATCCAGTCCCTGGTGGTCTAGTGTTGAGAATTCTTCCCTCATATTGCTGTGTTCTGGGTCTGATTCCCGTCCAGGGAAGATAGCATTTTGGCAACGCATAACCTTTACAGGGGAATTAGCTCAAGTGGTAGAGCGCTCGCTTAGCATGTGAGAGGTAGCGGGACCGATGCCCGCATTCTCCACTGAAAGTTTTTAGGAGTTTGAGAGCCGACCCCATGTGTGCAGTCGTCCATCTTGTGGGACACGTGTGGACGTCAGTAAAGTCTGTATGACGGGCGTGGCCTTCAGGATACACACACTGTAGTATTACTTAAAAGTACTGCAGTAACACTCTTACTAAAATATAAGACATTGACAAAACTACTGAAATAGTTCGAAGTCTGGACTTTTGCCGATTGACTGACGTTTGTGTGATTGTGTCTGATAGCAGCTAGCTTAGCTTGTCTTACAGGGGAATTAGCTGAAATGGTAGAGCGCCCTTAAGGGGACGGGCGATATGCGCATTAGTATAGTTAGGAGGAGATGCCTCATCTAGCGCAAAAAATTGTTTGGTTTAAACCAGGTTTCGCTGAGGTCAGCCATGTTTTTTTGGAACTCTTAAGTTCCTCACATTATTCACCACTCAGACATAGTTGCTAAAATGCTAAGTTCCCTGACCGGGAATCGAACCCGGGCCGCAGCGGTGAGAGCGCCGAATCCTAACCACTAGACCACCATGGACTTGAAAATAGATTATATGAGGCTCACGCTTCGAGTGTGACAGTCACCTGTTAAATGACACTTCTTAGACAGTCCAGAGACCAGACTGAAGACATCCATCTCGCTAACTCTAACATTTTAAGCTAGCATGCTAACATTTAAGTTAATTTTAGCTACAGTAAAGTCATCAATCATGATATCAGATTGTTTCTTTCATGTACGACTCCACCTCTGAGAGGAAGAAGTTGCTCATACAGATATCCATCAAGTCCCTGGTGGTCTAGTGGTTGGGATTGGTCCCTCTTTTTGCTGTGTTCTGGGTCCGATTCCTGTTCAGGGAAAATAGGGAACAGGTTACCTTCACAGGGGAATTTGCTCAGATGGTAGAGCGCTCGCTTAGCATGTGAGAGGTAGCGGGATTGACGCCCGCATTCTCCAGTGAAAGTTTTTAAGAGTTTGAGAGCCGACCCCATGTGTGCAGTCGTCCATCTTGTGGGACACTTGTGGACGTCAGTAAAGTCTGTATGACGGGCGTGGCCTTCAGGATACACACACTGTAGTATTACTTAAAACTACTGCAGTAACACTCTTACTAAAATATAAGACATTGACAAAACTACTGAAATAGTTCGAAGTCTGGACTTTTGCCGATTGACTGACGTTTGTGTGATTGTGTCTGATAGCAGCTAGCTTAGCTTGTCTTACAGGGGAATTAGCTGAAATGGTAGAGCGCTCTTAAGGGGACGGGCGATATGCGCATTAGTATAGTTAGGAGGAGATGCCTCATCTAGCGCAAAAAATTGTTTGGTTTAAACCAGGTTTCGCTGAGGTCAGCCATGTTTTTTTGGAACTCTTAAGTTCCTCACATTATTTACCACTCAGACATAGTTGCTAAAATGCTGAGTTCCCTGACCGGGAATCGAACCGGGGCCGCGGCGGTGAGAGCGCCGAATCCTAACCACTAGACCACCAGGGACTTGATAATAGATTATATGAGGCTCACGCTTCGAGTGTGACAGTCACCTGTTATATGACACTTCTTAGACAGTCCAGAGACCAGACTGAAGACATCCATCTCGCTAACTCTAACATGTTAAGCTAGCATGCTAACATTTAAGTTAATTTTAGCTACAGTAAAGTCATCAATCATGATATCAGATTGTTTCTTTCATGTACGACTCCACCTCTGAGAGGAAGAAGTTGCTCATACAGATATCCATCAAGTCCCTGGTGGTCTAGTGGTTGGGATTGGTCCCTCTTTTTGCTGTGTTCTGGGTCCGATTCCTGTTCAGGGAAAATAGGGAACAGGTTACCTTCAAAGGGGAATTAGCTCAGATGGTAGAGCGCTCGCTTAGCATGTGAGAGGTAGCGGGATTGATGCCCGCATTCTCCAGTTAAACATTTTCAACTGGGAATAAAAAAAGGAGATTATCAAATGAGAAAGTTAGCTCAAATGGTAGCATGCTAGGTAGCAAGATTGACAACTGTGTTCTGCACATGAAAACACATTTTTACAATGTTGTTGTTGTCAGAATACAACGTCAGCCATGTTTTTTAGGGACTCTGAAGTTCTCACATTATTCACCACTCCAGACATAGTTGCTAAAATGCCAAGTTCCCTGACCGGGAATCGAACCCGGGCCGCGGCGGTGAGAACGCCAAATCCTAACCACTAGACCACCAGGGACTTGTTGTTATTATATATGAGGCTCACCCTTTGAGTGTGACAATCACCTGTTATATGACACTTCTTAGACAGTCCAGAGACCAGACTGAAGACTTCAGCCATCGATCTCGCTAACTTTCACATGTTTAGATAGCATGCTAACCCTCCATCCATCCATCCATTTCCTACCGCTTATTCCCTTTCGGGGTCGCGGGGGGCGCTGGCGCAACATTTACGCTAAATCCCGCTTAAGTCATCAATCTTATCACATGTCATCCTTCATGTGAGAGGAAGAAGTTGCTCATACAGACATCCATCCAGTCCCTGGTGGTCTAGTGTTGAGAATTCTTCCCTCATATTGCTGTGTTCTGGGTCTGATTCCCGTCCAGGGAAGATAGCATTTTGGCAACGCATAACCTTTACAGGGGAATTAGCTCAAGTGGTAGAGCGCTCGCTTAGCATGTGAGAGGTAGCGGGACCGATGCCCGCATTCTCCACTGAAAGTTTTTAAGAGTTTGAGAGCCGACCCCATGTGTGCAGTCGTCCATCTTGTGGGACACGTGTGGACGTCAATAAAGTCTGTATGACGGGCGTGGCCTTCAGGATACACACACTGTAGTATTACTTAAAAGTACTGCAGTAACACTCTTACTAAAATATAAGACATTGACAAAACTACTGAAATAGTCCAAAGTCTGGACTTTTGCCGATTGACTGACGTTTGTGTGATTGTGTCTGATAGCAGCTAGCTTAGCTTGTCTTACAGGGGAATTAGCTGAAATGGTAGAGCGCTCTTAAGGGGACGGGCGATATGCGCATTAGTATAGTTAGGAGGAGATGCCTCATCTAGCGCAAAAAAATTGTTTGGTTTAAACCAGGTTTCGCTGAGGTCAGCCATGTTTTTTTGGAACTCTTAAGTTCCTCACATTATTCACCACTCAGACATAGTTGCTAAAATGCTAAGTTCCCTAACCGGGAATCGAACCCGGGCCGCGGCGGTGAGAGCGCCGAATCCTAACCACTAGACCACCAGGGACTTGATAATAAATTATATGAGGCTCACGCTTCGGGTGTGACAGTCACCTGTTATATGACACTTCTTAGACAGTCCAGAGACCAGACTGAAGACGTCCATCCCGCTAACTCTAACATGTTAAGCTAGCATGCTAACATTTAAGTTAATTTTAGCTACAGTAAAGTCATCAATCATGATATCAGATTGTTTCTTTCATGTACGACTCCACCTCTGAGAGGAAGAAGTTGCTCATACAGATATCCATCAAGTCCCTGGTGGTCTAGTGGTTGGGATTGGTCCCTCTTTTTGCTGTGTTCTGGGTCCGATTCCTGTTCAGGGAAAATAGGGAACAGATTACCTTCACAGGGGAATTAGCTCAGTTGGTAGAGCGCTCGCTTAGCATGTGAGAGGTAGCGGGATTGATGCCCGCATTCTCCAGTTAAACATTTTCAACTGGGAATAAAAAAAGGAGATTATCATATGAGAAAGTTAGCTCAAATGGTAGCATGCTAGGTAGCAAGATTGACAACTGTGTTCTGCACATGAAAACACATTTTTACAATGTTGTTGTTGTCAAACTACAAGGTCAGCCATGTTTTTTAGGGACTCTGAAGTTCTCACATTATTCACCACTCCAGACATAGTTGCTAAAATGCCAAGTTCCCTGACCGGGAATCGAACCCGGGCCGCGGCGGTGAGAGCGCCGAATCCTAACCACTAGACCACCAGGGACTTGTTGTTATCATATATGAGGCACACCATTTGAGTGCGACAGTCACCTGTTATATGACACTTCTTAGACAGTCCAGAGACCAGACCGAAGACTTCAGCCATCGATCTCGCTAACTCTCACATGTTTAGATAGCATGCTAACATTTACGCTAAATCCTGCTTAAGTCATCAATCATATCACATGTCATCATTCATGTGAGAGGAAGAAGTTGCTCATACAGACATCCATCCAGTCCCTGGTGGTCTAGTGTTGAGAATTCTTCCCTCATATTGCTGTGTTCTGGGTCTGATTCCCGTCCAGGGAAGATAGCATTTTGGCAACGCATAACCTTTACAGGGGAATTAGCTCAAGTGGTAGAGCGCTCGCTTAGCATGTGAGAGGTAGAGGGATCGATGCCTGCATTCTCCACTGAAAGTTTTTAAGAGTTTGAGAGCCGACCCCATGTGTGCAGTCGTCCATCTTGTGGGACACGTGTGGACGTCAGTAAAGTCTGTATGACGGGCGTGGCCTTCAGGATACACACACTGTAGTATTACTTAAAAGTACTGCAGTAACACCCTTACTAAAATATAAGACATTGACAAAACTACTGAAATAGTTCGAAGTCTGGACTTTTGCCGATTGACTGACGTTTGTGTGATTGTGTCTGATAGCAGCTAGCTTAGCTTGTCTTACAGGGGAATTAGCTGAAATGGTAGAGCGCTCTTAAGGGGACGGGCGATATGCGCATTAGTATAGTTAGGAGGAGATGCCTCATCTAGCGCAAAAAATTGTTTGGTTTAAACCAGGTTTCGCTGAGGTCAGCCATGTTTTTTTGGAACTCTTAAGTTCCTCACATTATTTACCACTCAGACATAGTTGCTAAAATGCTAAGTTCCCTGACCGGGAATCGAACCCTGGCCGCGGCGGTGAGAGCGCCGAATCCTAACCACTAGACCACCAGGGACTTGATAATAGATTATATGAGGCTCACGCTTCGAGTGTGACAGTCACCTGTTATATGACACTTCTTAGACAGTCCAGAGACCAGACTGAAGACATCCATCTCGCTAACTCTAACATGTTAAGCTAGCATGCTAACATTTAAGTTAATTTTAGCTACAGTAAAGTCATCAATCATGATATCAGATTGTTTCTTTCATGTACGACTCCACCTCTGAGAGGAAGAAGTTGCTCATACAGATATCCATCAAGTCCCTGGTGGTCTAGTGGTTGGGATTGGTCCCTCTTTTTGCTGTGTTCTGGGTCCGATTCCTGTTCAGGGAAAATAGGGAACAGGTTACCTTCACAGGGGAATTAGCTCAGATGGTAGAGCGCTCGCTTAGCATGTGAGAGGTAGCGGGATCGATGCCCGCATTCTCCACTGAAAGTTTTTAAGAGTTTGAGAGCCGTCCCCATGTGTGCAGTCGTCCATCTTGTGGGACACGTGTGGACGTCAGTAAAGTCTGTATGACGGGCGTGGCCTTCAGGATACACACACTGTAGTATTACTTAAAACTACTGCAGTAACACTCTTACTAAAATATAAGACATTGACAAAACTACTGAAATAGTTCGAAGTCTGGACTTTTGCCGATTGACTGACGTTTGTGTGATTGTGTCTGATAGCAGCTAGCTTAGCTTGTCTTACAGGGGAATTAGCTGAAATGGTAGAGCGCTCTTAAGGGGACGGGCGATATGCGCATTAGTATAGTTAGGAGGAGATGCCTCATCTAGCGCAAAAAATTGTTTGGTTTAAACCAGGTTTCGCTGAGGTCAGCCATGTTTTTTTGGAACTCTTAAGTTCCTCACATTATTTACCACTCAGACATAGTTGCTAAAATGCAAAGTTCCCTGACCGGGAATCGAACCCGGGCCGCGGCGGTGAGAGCGCCGAATCCTATCCACTAGACCACCAGGGACTTGATAATAGATTATATGAGGCTCACGCTTCGAGTGTGACAGTCACCTGTTATGACACTTCTTAGACAGTCCAGAGACCAGACTGAAGACATCCATCTCGCTAACTCTAACATGTTAAGCTAGCATGCTAACATTTAAGTTAATTTTAGCTACAGTAAAGTCATCAATCATGATATCAGATTGTTTCTTTCATGTACGACTCCACCTCTGAGAGGAAGAAGTTGCTCATACAGATATCCATCAAGTCCCTGGAGGTCTAGTGGTTGGGATTGGTCCCTCTTTTTGCTGTGTTCTGGGTCCGATTGCTGTTCAGGGAAAATAGGGAACAGGTTACCTTCGCAGGGGAATTAGCTCAGATGGTAGAGCGCTCGCTTAGCATGTGAGAGGTAGCGGGATCGATACCCGCATTCTCCACTGAAAGTTTTTAAGAGTTTGAGAGCCGACCCCATGTGTGCAGTCGTCCATCTTGTGGGACACGTGTGGACGTCAGTAAAGTCTAAATGACGGGCGTGGCCTTCAGGATACACACACTGTAGTATTACTTAAAAGTACTGCAGTAACACTCTTACTAAAATATAAGACATTGACAAAACTACTGAAATAGTTCGAAGTCTGGACTTTTGCTGATTGACTGACGTTTGTGTGATTGTGTCTGATAGCAGCTAGCTTAGCTTGTCTTACAGGGGAATTAGCTCAAATGGTAGAGCGCTCTTAAGGGGACGGGCGATATGCGCATTAGTATAGTTAGGAGGAGATGCCTCATCTAGCGCAAAAAATTGTTTGGTTTAAACCAGGTTTCGCTGAGGTCAGCCATGTTTTTTTGGAACTCTTAAGTTCCTCACATTATTTACCACTCAGACATAGTTGCTAAAATGCTAAGTTCCCTGACCGGGAATCGAACCCGGGCCGCGGCGGTGAGAGCTCCGAATCCTAACCACTAGACCACCAGGGACTTGATAATAGATTATATGAGGCTCACGCTTCGAGTGTGACAGTCACCTGTTATATGACACTTCTTAGACAGTCCAGAGACCAGACTGAAGACATCCATCTCGCTAACTCTAACATGTTAAGCTAGCATGCTAACATTTAAGTTAATTTTAGCTACAGTAAAGTCATCAATCATGATATCAGATTGTTTCTTTCATGTACGACTCCACCTCTGAGAGGAAGAAGTTGCTCATACAGATATCCATCAAGTCCCTGGTGGTCTAGTGGTTGGGATTGGTCCCTCTTTTTGCTGTGTTCTGGGTCCGATTCCTGTTCAGGGAAAATAGGGAACAGGTTACCTTCACAGGGGAATTAGCTCAGATGGTAGAGCGCTCGCTTAGCATGTGAGAGGTAGCGGGATCGATGCCCGCATTCTCGACTGAAAGTTTTTAAGAGTTTGAGAGCCGACCCCATGTGTGCAGTCGTCCATCTTGTGGGACACGTGTGGACGTCAGTAAAGTCTGTATGACGAGGACAGCTGGAAGTGGGCGTTGCCTTCAGGATACACACACTGTAGTATTACTTAAAAGTACTGCAGTAACACTCTTACTAAAATATAAGACATTGACAAAACTACTGAAATAGTTTGAAGTCTGGACTTTTGCCGATTGACTGACGTTTGTGTGATTGTGTCTGATAGCAGCTAGCTTAGCTTGTCTTACAGGGGAATTAGCTCAAATGGTAGAGCGCTCTTAAGGGGACGGGCGATATGCGCATTAGTATAGTTAGGAGGAGATGCCTCATCTAGCGCATACAATTGTTTGGTTTAAACCAGGTTTCGCTGAGGTCAGCCATGTTTTTTTGGAACTCTTAAGTTCCTCACATTATTTACCACTCAGACATAGTTGCTAAAATGCTAAGTTCCCTGACCGGGAATCGAACCCGGGCCGCGGCGGTGAGAGCGCCGAATCCTAACCACTAGACCACCAGGGACTTGATAATAGATTATATGAGGCTCACGCTTCGAGTGTGACAGTCACCTGTTATATGACACTTCTTAGACAGTCCAGAGACCAGACTGAAGACGTCCATCTCGCTAACTCTAACATGTTAAGCTAGCATGCTAACATTTAAGTTAATTTTAGCTACAGTAAAGTCATCAATCATGATATCAGATTGTTTCTTTCATGTACGACTCCACCTCTGAGAGGAAGAAGTTGCTCATACAGATATCCATCAAGTCCCTGGTGGTCTAGTGGTTGGGATTGATCCCTCTTTTTGCTGTGTTCTGGGTCCGATTCCTGTTCAGGGAAAATAGGGAACAGTTTACCTTCACAGGGGAATTAGCTCAGATGGTAGAGCGCTCGCTTAGCATGTGAGAGGTAGCGGGATCGATGCCCGCATTCTCCACTGAAAGTTTTTAAGAGTTTGAGAGCCGACCCCATGTGTGCAGTCGTCCATCTTGTGGGACACTTGTGGACGTCAGTAAAGTCTGTATGACGGGCGTGGCCTTCAGGATACACACACTGTAGTATTACTTAAAACTACTGCAGTAACACTCTTACTAAAATATAAGACATTGACAAAACTACTGAAATAGTTCGAAGTCTGGACTTTTGCCGATTGACTGACGTTTGTGTGATTGTGTCTGATAGCAGCTAGCTTAGCTTGTCTTACAGGGGAATTAGCTCAAATGGTAGAGCGCTCTTAAGGGGACGGGCGATATGCGCATTAGTATAGTTAGGAGGAGATGCCTCATCTAGCGCATACAATTGTTTGGTTTAAACCAGGTTTCGCTGAGGTCAGCCATGTTTTTTTGGAACTCTTAAGTTCCTCACATTATTTACCACTCAGACATAGTTGCTAAAATGCTAAGTTCCCTGACCGGGAATCGAACCCGGGCCGCGGCGGTGAGAGCGCCGAATCCTAACCACTAGACCACCAGGGACTTGATAATAGATTATATGAGGCTCACGCTTCGAGTGTGACAGTCACCTGTTATATGACACTTCTTAGACAGTCCAGAGACCAGACTGAAGACATCCATCTCGCTAACTCTAACATGTTTAGCTAGCATGCTAACATTTAAGTTAATTTTAGCTACAGTAAAGTCATCAATCATGATATCAGATTGTTTCTTTCATGTACGACTCCACCTCTGAGAGGAAGATGTTGCTCATACAGATATCCATCAAGTCCCTGGTGGTCTAGTGGTTGGGATTGGTCCCTCTTTTTGCTGTGTTCTGGGTCCGATTCCTGTTCAGGGAAAATAGGGAACAGGTTACCTTCACAGGGGAATTTGCTCAGATGGTAGAGCGCTCGCTTAGCATGTGAGAGGTAGCGGGATTGATGCCCGCATTCTCCAGTTAAACATTTTCAACTGGGAATAAAAAAAGGAGATTATCATATGAGAAAGTTAGCTCAAATGGTAGCATGCTAGGTAGCAAGATTGACAACTGTATTCTGCACATGAAAACACATTTTTACAATGTTGTTGTTGTCAAACTACAAGGTCAGCCATGTTTTTTAGGGACTCTGAAGTTCTCATATTATTCACCACTCCAGACATAGTTGCTAAAATGCCAAGTTCCCTGACCGGGAATCGAACCCGGGCCGGTGAGAGCGCCGAATCCTAACCACTAGACCACCAGGGACTTGTTATCATATATGAGGCACACCATTTGAGTGCGACAGTCACCTGTTATATGACACTTCTTAGACAGTCCAGAGACCAGACCGAAGACTTCAGCCATCGATCTCGCTAACTCTCACATGTTTAGATAGCATGCTAACATTTACGCTAAATCCCGCTTAAGTCATCAATCATATCACATGTCATCCTTCATGTGAGAGGAAGAAGTTGCTCATACAGACATCCATCCAGTCCCTGGTGGTCTAGTGTTGAGAATTCTTCCCTCATATTGCTGTGTTCTGGGTCTGATTCCCGTCCAGGGAAGATAGCATTTTGGCAACGCATAACCTTTACAGGGGAATTAGCTCAAGTGGTAGAGCGCTCGCTTAGCATGTGAGAGGTAGTGGGATCGATGCCCGCATTCTCCACTGAAAGTTTTTAAGAGTTTGAGAGCCGACCCCATGTGTGCAGTCGTCCATCTTGTGGGACACGTGTGGACGTCAGTAAAGTCTGTATGACGGGCGTGGCCTTCAGGATACACACACTGTAGTATTACTTAAAAGTACTGCAGTAACACCCTTACTAAAATATAAGACATTGACAAAACTACTGAAATAGTCCGAAGTCTGGACTTTTGCCGATTGACTGACGTTTGTGTGATTGTGTCTGATAGCAGCTAGCTTAGCTTGTCTTACAGGGGAATTAGCTGAAATGGTAGAGCGCTCTTAAGGGGACGGGCGATATGCGCATTAGTATAGTTAGGAGGAGATGCCTCATCTAGCGCAAAAAAATTGTTTGGTTTAAACCAGGTTTCGCTGAGGTCAGCCATGTTTTTTTGGAACTCTTAAGTTCCTCACATTATTCACCACTCAGACATAGTTGCTAAAATGCTAAGTTCCCTGACCGGGAATCAAACCCGGGCCGCGGCGGTGAGAGCGCCGAATCCTAACCACTAGACCACCAGGGACTTGATAATAGATTATATGAGGCTCACGCTTCGAGTGTGACAGTCACCTGTTATATGACACTTCTTAGACAGTCCAGAGACCAGACTGAAGACATCCATCTCGCTAACTCTAACATGTTAAGCTAGCATGCTAACATTTAAGTTAATTTTAGCTACAGTAAAGTCATCAATCATGATATCAGATTGTTTCTTTCATGTACGACTCCACCTCTGAGAGGAAGAAGTTGCTCATACAGATATCCATCAAGTCCCTGGTGGTCTAGTGGTTGGGATTGGTCCCTCTTTTTGCTGTGTTCTGGGTCCGATTCCTGTTCAGGGAAAATAGGGAACAGGTTACCTTCACAGGGGAATTAGCTCAGATGGTAGAGCGCTCGCTTAGCATGTGAGAGGTAGCGGGATCGATGCCCGCATTCTCGACTGAAAGTTTTTAAGAGTTTGAGAGCCGACCCCATGTGTGCAGTCGTCCATCTTGTGGGACACGTGTGGACGTCAGTAAAGTCTGTATGACGAGGACAGCTGGAAGTGGGCGTTGCCTTCAGGATACACACACTGTAGTATTACTTAAAAGTACTGCAGTAACACTCTTACTAAAATATAAGACATTGACAAAACTACTGAAATAGTTTGAAGTCTGGACTTTTGCCGATTGACTGACGTTTGTGTGATTGTGTCTGATAGCAGCTAGCTTAGCTTGTCTTACAGGGGAATTAGCTCAAATGGTAGAGCGCTCTTAAGGGGACGGGCGATATGTGCATTAGTATAGTTAGGAGGAGATGCCTCATCTAGCGCAAAAAAATTATTTGGTTTAAACCAGGTTTCGCTGAGGTCAGCCATGTTTTTTTGGAACTCTTAAGTTCCTCACATTATTCACCACTCAGACATAGTTGCTAAAATGCTAAGTTCCCTGAACGGGAATCGAACGCGGGCCGCGGCGGTGAGAGCGCCGAATCCTAACCACTAGACCACCAGGGACACGATAATAGATTGTATGAGGCTCACGCTTCGAGTGTGACAGTCACCTGTTATATGACACTTCTTAGACAGTCCAGAGACCAGACTGAAGACATCCATCTCGCTAACTCTAACATGTTAAGCTAGCATGCTAACATTTAAGTTAATTTTAGCTACAGTAAAGTCATCAATCATGATATCAGATTGCTTCTTTCATGTACGACTCCACCTCTGAGAGGAAGAAGTTGCTCATACAGATATCCATCAAGTCCCTGGAGGTCTAGTGGTTGGGATTGGTCCCTCTTTTTGCTGTGTTCTGGGTCCGATTCCTGTTCAGGGAAAATAGGGAACAGGTTACCTTCACAGGGGAATTAGCTCAGATGGTAGAGCGCTCGCTTAGCATGTGAGAGGTAGCGGGATCGATGCCTGCATTCTCCACTGAAAGTTTTAAGAGTTTGAGAGCCGACCCCATGTGTACAGTCGTCCATCTTGTGGGACACGTGTGGACGTCAGTAAAGTCTGTATGACGGGCGTGGCCTTCAGGATACACACACTGTAGTATTACTTAAAATTACTGCAGTAACACTCTTACTAAAATATAAGACATTGACAAAACTACTGAAATAGTTCAAAGTCTGTACTTTTGCCAATTGACTGACGTTTGTGTGATTGTGTCTGATAGCAGCTAGCTTAGCTTGTCTTACAGGGGAATTAGCTCAAATGGTAGAGCGCTCTTAAGGGGACGGGCGATATGCGCATTAGTATAGTTAGGAGGAGATGCCTCATCTAGCGCAAAAAATTGTTTGGTTTAAACCAGGTTTCGCTGAGGTCAGCCATGTTTTTTTGGAACTCTTAAGTTCCTCACATTATTCACCACTCAGACATAGTTGCTAAAATACTAAGTTCCCTGACCGGGAATCGAACCCAGGCCGCGGCGGTGAGAGCGCCGAATCCTAACCACTAGACCACCAGGGACTTGATAAAAGATTATATGAGGCTCACGCTTCGAGTGTGACAGTCACCTGTTATATGACACTTTTTAGACAGTCCGGAGACCAGACTGAAGACATCCATCTCGCTAACTCTAACATGTTAAGCTAGCATGCTAACATTTAAGTTAATTTTAGCTACAGTAAAGTCATCAATCATGATATCAGATTGTTTCTTTCATGTACGACTCCACCTCTGAGAGGAAGAAATTGCTCATACAGATATCCATAAAGTCCCTGGTGGTCTAGTGGTTGGGATTGGTCCCTCTTTTTGCTGTGTTCTGGGTCCGATTCCTGTTCAGGGAAAATAGGGAACAGGTTACCTTCACAGGGGAATTTGCTCAGATGGTAGAGCGCTCGCTTAGCATGTGAGAGGTAGCGGGATTGACGCCCGCATTCTCCAGTTAAACATTTTCAACTGGGAATAAAAAAAGGAGATTATCATATGAGAGGGTTAGCTCAAATGGTAGCATGCTAGGTAGCAAGGTTGACAACTGTGTTCTTCACATGAAAACAAATTTTTACAATGTTGTTGTTGTCAGAATACAAGGTCAGCCATGTTTTTTAGGGACTCTGAAGTTC
The DNA here is from genome assembly GCF_033978795.1 of Nerophis ophidion. NCBI lineage: Eukaryota > Metazoa > Chordata > Actinopteri > Syngnathiformes > Syngnathidae > Nerophis > Nerophis ophidion. The sequence continues at coordinate 13,076,111 of NC_084611.1, forward strand.
TCACATTATTCACCACTCAGACATAGTTGCTAAAATGCCAAGTTCCCTGACCGGGAATCGAACCCGGGCCGCGGCGGTGAGAGCGCCGAATCCTAACTCCTAGACCACCAGGGACTTGTTGTTATCATATATGAGGCTCACCCTTTGAGTGCGACAGTCACCTGTTATATGACACTTCTTAGACAGTCCAGAGACCAGACCGAAGACTTCAGCCATCGATCTCGCTAACTCTCACATGTTTAGATAGCATGCTAACATTTACGCTAAATCCCGCTTAAGTCATCAATCATATCACATGTCATCCTTCATGTGAGAGGAAGAAGTTGCTCATACAGACATCCATCCAGTCCCTGGTGGTCTAGTGTTGAGAATTCTTCCCTCATATTGCTGTGTTCTGGGTCTGATTCCCGTCCAGGGAAGATAGCATTTTGGCAACACATAACCTTTACAGGGGAATTAGCTCAAGTGGTAGAGCGCTCGCTTAGCATGTGAGAGGTAGCGGGATCGATGCCCGCATTCTCCACTGAAAGTTTTTAAGAGTTTGAGAGCCGACCCCATGAGTGCAGTCGTCCATTTTGTGGGACACGTGTGGACGTCAGTAAAGTCTGTATGACGGGCGTGGCCTTCAGGATACACACACTGTAGTATTACTTAAAAGTACTGCAGTAACACCCTTACTAAAATATAAGACACTGACAAAACTACTGAAATAGTCCGAAGTCTGGACTTTTGCCGATTGACTGACGTTTGTGTGATTGTGTCTGATAGCAGCTAGCTTAGCTTGTCTTACAGGGGAATTAGCTGAAATGGTAGAGCGCTCTTAAGGGGACGGGCGATATGCGCATTAGTATAGTTAGGAGGAGATGCCTCATCTAGCGCAAAAAAATTGTTTGGTTTAAACCAGGTTTCGCTGAGGTCAGCCATGTTTTTTTGGAAGACTTCAGCCATCGATCTCGCTAACTCTCACATGTTTAGATAGCATGCTAACCCTCCATCCATCCATCCATTTTCTACCGCTTATTCCCTTTCGGGGTCGCGGGGGGCGCTGGCGCAACATTTACGCTAAATCCTGCTTAAGTCATCAATCATATCACATGTCATCCTTCATGTGAGAGGAAGAAGTTGCTCATACAGACATCCATCCAGTCCCTGGTGGTCCAGTGTTGAGAATTTTTCCCTCATATTGCTGTGTTCTGGGTCTGATTCCCGTCCAGGCAAGATAGCATTTCTGCAACACTTAACCTTTACAGGGGAATTAGCTCAAGTGGTAGAGCGCTCGCTTAGCACGTGAGAGGTAGCGGGACCGATGCCCGCATTCTCCACTGAAAGTTTTTAAGAGTTTGAGAGCCGACCCCATGTGTGCAGTCGTCCATTTTGTGGGACACGTGTGGACGTCAGTAAAGTCTGTATGACAGGCGTGGCCTTCAGGATACACACACTGTAGTATTACTTAAAAGTACTGCAGTAACACTCTTACTAAAATATAAGACATTGACAAAACTACTGAAATAGTCCGAAGTCCGGACTTTTGCCGATTGACTGACGTTTGTGTGATTGTGTCTGATAGCAGCTAGCTTAGCTTGTCTTACAGGGGAATTAGCTGAAATTGTAGAGCGCTCTTAAGGGGACGGGCGATATGCGCATTAGTATAGTTAGGAGGAGATGCCTCATCTAGCGCAAAAAATTGTTTGGTTTAAACTAGGTTTCGCTGAGGTCAGCCATGTTTTTTTGGAACTCTTAAGTTCCTCACATTATTTACCACTCAGACATAGTTGCTAACATGCTAAGTTCCCTGACCGGGAATCGAACCCGGGCCGCGGCGGTGAGAGCACCGAATCCTAACCACTAGACCACCAGGGACTTGATAATAGATTATATGAGGCTCACGCTTCGAGTGTGACAGTCACCTGTTATATGACACTTCTTAGACAGTCCAGAGACCAGACTGAAGACATCCATCTCGCTAACTCTAACATGTTAAGCTAGCATGCTAACATTTAAGTTAATTTTAGCTACAGTAAAGTCATCAATCATGATATCAGATTGCTTCTTTCATGTACGACTCCACCTCTGAGAGGAAGAAGTTGCTCATACAGATATCCATCAAGTCCCTGGAGGTCTAGTGGTTGGGATTGGTCCCTCTTTTTGCTGTGTTCTGGGTCCGATTCCTGTTCAGGGAAAATAGGGAACAGGTTACCTTCACAGGGGAATTAGCTCAGATGGTAGAGCGCTCGCTTAGCATGTGAGAGGTAGCGGGATCGATGCCTGCATTCTCCACTGAAAGTTTTAAGAGTTTGAGAGCCGACCCCATGTGTACAGTCGTCCATCTTGTGGGACACGTGTGGACGTCAGTAAAGTCTGTATGACGGGCGTGGCCTTCAGGATACACACACTGTAGTATTACTTAAAATTACTGCAGTAACACTCTTACTAAAATATAAGACATTGACAAAACTACTGAAATAGTTCAAAGTCTGTACTTTTGCCAATTGACTGACGTTTGTGTGATTGTGTCTGATAGCAGCTAGCTTAGCTTGTCTTACAGGGGAATTAGCTCAAATGGTAGAGCGCTCTTAAGGGGACGGGCGATATGCGCATTAGTATAGTTAGGAGGAGATGCCTCATCTAGCGCAAAAAATTGTTTGGTTTAAACCAGGTTTCGCTGAGGTCAGCCATGTTTTTTTGGAACTCTTAAGTTCCTCACATTATTCACCACTCAGACATAGTTGCTAAAATACTAAGTTCCCTGACCGGGAATCGAACCCAGGCCGCGGCGGTGAGAGCGCCGAATCCTAACCACTAGACCACCAGGGACTTGATAAAAGATTATTTGAGGCTCACGCTTCGAGTGTGACAGTCACCTGTTATATGACACTTTTTAGACAGTCCGGAGACCAGACTGAAGACATCCATCTCGCTAAGTCTAACATGTTAAGCTAGCATGCTAACATTTAAGTTAATTTTAGCTACAGTAAAGTCATCAATCATGATATCAGATTGTTTCTTTCATGTACGACTCCACCTCTGAGAGGAAGAAATTGCTCATACAGATATCCATAAAGTCCCTGGTGGTCTAGTGGTTGGGATTGGTCCCTCTTTTTGCTGTGTTCTGGGTCCGATTCCTGTTCAGGGAAAATAGGGAACAGGTTACCTTCACAGGGGAATTTGCTCAGATGGTAGAGCGCTCGCTTAGCATGTGAGAGGTAGCGGGATTGACGCCCGCATTCTCCAGTTAAACATTTTCAACTGGGAATAAAAAAAGGAGATTATCATATGAGAGGGTTAGCTCAAATGGTAGCATGCTAGGTAGCAAGGTTGACAACTGTGTTCTTCACATGAAAACAAATTTTTACAATGTTGTTGTTGTCAGAATACAAGGTCAGCCATGTTTTTTAGGGACTCTGAAGTTCTCACATTATTCACCACTCAGACATAGTTGCTAAAATGCCAAGTTCCCTGACCGGGAATCGAACCCGGGCCGCGGCGGTGAGAGCGCCGAATCCTAACTCCTAGACCACCAGGGACTTGTTGTTATCATATATGAGGCTCACCCTTTGAGTGCGACAGTCACCTGTTATATGACACTTCTTAGACAGTCCAGAGACCAGACCGAAGACTTCAGCCATCGATCTCGCTAACTCTCACATGTTTAGATAGCATGCTAACATTTACGCTAAATCCCGCTTAAGTCATCAATCATATCACATGTCATCCTTCATGTGAGAGGAAGAAGTTGCTCATACAGACATCCATCCAGTCCCTGGTGGTCTAGTGTTGAGAATTCTTCCCTCATATTGCTGTGTTCTGGGTCTGATTCCCGTCCAGGGAAGATAGCATTTTGGCAACACATAACCTTTACAGGGGAATTAGCTCAAGTGGTAGAGCGCTCGCTTAGCATGTGAGAGGTAGCGGGATCGATGCCCGCATTCTCCACTGAAAGTTTTTAAGAGTTTGAGAGCCGACCCCATGAGTGCAGTCGTCCATTTTGTGGGACACGTGTGGACGTCAGTAAAGTCTGTATGACGGGCGTGGCCTTCAGGATACACACACTGTAGTATTACTTAAAAGTACTGCAGTAACACCCTTACTAAAATATAAGACACTGACAAAACTACTGAAATAGTCCGAAGTCTGGACTTTTGCCGATTGACTGACGTTTGTGTGATTGTGTCTGATAGCAGCTAGCTTAGCTTGTCTTACAGGGGAATTAGCTGAAATGGTAGAGCGCTCTTAAGGGGACGGGCGATATGCGCATTAGTATAGTTAGGAGGAGATGCCTCATCTAGCGCAAAAAAATTGTTTGGTTTAAACCAGGTTTCGCTGAGGTCAGCCATGTTTTTTTGGAAGACTTCAGCCATCGATCTCGCTAACTCTCACATGTTTAGATAGCATGCTAACCCTCCATCCATCCATCCATTTTCTACCGCTTATTCCCTTTCGGGGTCGCGGGGGGCGCTGGCGCAACATTTACGCTAAATCCTGCTTAAGTCATCAATCATATCACATGTCATCCTTCATGTGAGAGGAAGAAGTTGCTCATACAGACATCCATCCAGTCCCTGGTGGTCCAGTGTTGAGAATTTTTCCCTCATATTGCTGTGTTCTGGGTCTGATTCCCGTCCAGGCAAGATAGCATTTCTGCAACACTTAACCTTTACAGGGGAATTAGCTCAAGTGGTAGAGCGCTCGCTTAGCACGTGAGAGGTAGCGGGACCGATGCCCGCATTCTCCACTGAAAGTTTTTAAGAGTTTGAGAGCCGACCCCATGTGTGCAGTCGTCCATTTTGTGGGACACGTGTGGACGTCAGTAAAGTCTGTATGACAGGCGTGGCCTTCAGGATACACACACTGTAGTATTACTTAAAAGTACTGCAGTAACACTCTTACTAAAATATAAGACATTGACAAAACTACTGAAATAGTCCGAAGTCCGGACTTTTGCCGATTGACTGACGTTTGTGTGATTGTGTCTGATAGCAGCTAGCTTAGCTTGTCTTACAGGGGAATTAGCTGAAATTGTAGAGCGCTCTTAAGGGGACGGGCGATATGCGCATTAGTATAGTTAGGAGGAGATGCCTCATCTAGCGCAAAAAATTGTTTGGTTTAAACTAGGTTTCGCTGAGGTCAGCCATGTTTTTTTGGAACTCTTAAGTTCCTCACATTATTTACCACTCAGACATAGTTGCTAACATGCTAAGTTCCCTGACCGGGAATCGAACCCGGGCCGCGGCGGTGAGAGCACCGAATCCTAACCACTAGACCACCAGGGACTTGATAATAGATTATATGAGGCTCACGCTTCGAGTGTGACAGTCACCTGTTATATGACACTTCTTAGACAGTCCAGAGACCAGACTGAAGACATCCATCTCGCTAACTCTAACATGTTAAGCTAGCATGCTAACATTTAAGTTAATTTTAGCTACAGTAAAGTCATCAATCATGATATCAGATTGTTTCTTTCATGTACGACTCCACCTCTGAGAGGAAGAAGTTGCTCATACAGATATCCATCAAGTCCCTGGTGGTCTAGTGGTTGGGATTGGTCCCTCTTTTTGCTGTGTTCTGGGTCCGATTCCTGTTCAGGGAAAATAGGGAACAGGTTACCTTCACAGGGGAATTAGCTCAGATGGTAGAGTGCTCGCTTAGCATGTGAGAGGTAGCGGGATCGATGCCCGCATTCTCCACTGAAAGTTTTTAAGAGTTTGAGAGCCGACCCCATGTGTGCAGTCGTCCATCTTGTGGGACACGTGTGGACGTCAGTAAAGTCTGTATGACGGGCGTGGCCTTCAGGATACACACACTGTAGTATTACTTAAAACTACTGCAGTAACACTCTTACTAAAATATAAGACATTGACAAAACTACTGAAATAGTTCGAAGTCTGGACTTTTGCCGATTGACTGACGTTTGTGTGATTGTGTCTGATAGCAGCTAGCTTAGCTTGTCTTACAGGGGAATTAGCTGAAATGGTAGAGCGCTCTTAAGGGGACGGGCGATATGCGCATTAGTATAGTTAGGAGGAGATGCCTCATCTAGCGCAAAAAATTGTTTGGTTTAAACCAGGTTTCGCTGAGGTCAGCCATGTTTTTTTGGAACTCTTAAGTTCCTCACATTATTTACCACTCAGACATAGTTGCTAAAACGCTAAGTTCCCTGACCGGGAATCGAACCCGGGCCGCGGCGGTGAGAGCGCCGAATCCTAACCACTAGACCACCAGGGACTTGATAATAGATTATATGAGGCTCACGCTTCGAGTGTGACAGTCACCTGTTATTTGACACTTCTTAGACAGTCCAGAGACCAGACTGAAGACATCCATCTCGCTAACTCTAACATGTTAAGCTAGCATGCTAACATTTAAGTTAATTTTAGCTACAGTAAAGTCATCAATCATGATATCAGATTGTTTCTTTCATGTACGACTCCACCTCTGAGAGGAAGAAGTTGCTCATACAGATATCCATCAAGTCCCTGGTGGTCTAGTGGTTGGGATTGGTCCCTCTTTTTGCTGTGTTCTGGGTCCGATTCCTGTTCAGGGAAAATAGGGAACAGGTTACCTTCACAGGGGAATTAGCTCAAATGGTAGAGCGCTCGCTTAGCATGTGAGAGGTAGCGGGATTGATGCCCGCATTCTCCAGTTAAACATTTTCAACTGGGAATAAAAAAAGGAGATTATCATATGAGAAAGTTAGCTCAAATGGTAGCATGCTAGGTAGCAAGATTGACAACTGTGTTCTGCACATGAAAACACATTTTTACAATGTTGTTGTTGTCAAACTACAAGGTCAGCCATGTTTTTTAGGGACTCTGAAGTTCTCACATTATTCACCACTCCAGACATAATTGCTAAAATGCCAAGTTCCCTGACCGGGAATCGAACCCGGGCCGCGGCGGTGAGAGCGCCGAATCCTAACCACTAGACCACCAGGGACTTGTTGTTATCATATATGAGGCACACCATTTGAGTGCGACAGTCACCTGTTATATGACACTTCTTAGACAGTCCAGAGACCAGACCGAAGACTTCAGCCATCGATCTCGCTAACTCTCACATGTTTAGATAGCATGCTAACATTTACGCAAAATCCCGCTTAAGTCATCAATCATATCACATGTCATCCTTCATGTGAGAGGAAGAAGTTGCTCATACAGACATCCATCCAGTCCCTGGTGGTCTAGTGGTTGGGATTGGTCCCTCTTTTTGCTGTGTTCTGGGTCCGATTCCTGTTCAGGGAAAATAGGGAACAGGTTACCTTCACAGGGGAATTAGCTCAGATGGTAGAGCGCTCGCTTAGCATGTGAGAGGTAGCGGGATCGATGCCCGCATTCTCCACTGAAAGTTTTTAAGAGTTTGAGAGCCGACCCCATGTGTGCAGTCGTCCATCTTGTGGGACACGTGTGGACCTCAGTAAAGTCTTTATGACGGGCGTGGCCTTCAGGATACACACACTGTAGTATTACTTAAAACTACTGCAGTAACACTCTTACTAAAATATAAGACATTGACAAAACTACTGAAATAGTTCGAAGTCTGGACTTTTGCCGATTGACTGACGTTTGTGTGATTGTGTCTGATAGCAGCTAGCTTAGCTTGTCTTACAGGGGAATTAGCTGAAATGGTAGAGCGCTCTTAAGGGGACGGGCGATATGCGCATTAGTATAGTTAGGAGGAGATGCCTCATCTAGCGCAAAAAATTGTTTGGTTTAAACCAGGTTTCGCTGAGGTCAGCCATGTTTTTTTGGAACTCTTAAGTTCCTCACATTATTCACCACTCAGACATAGTTGCTAAAATGCTAAGTTCCCTGACCGGGAATCGAACCCGGGCCGCGGCGGTGAGAACGCCGAATCCTAACCACTAGACCACCAGGGACTTGATAATAGATTATATGAGGCTCACGCTTCGAGTGTGACAGTCACCTGTTACATGACACTTCTTAGACAGTCCAGAGACCAGACTGAAGACATCCATCTCGCTAACTCTAACATGTTAAGCTAGCATGCTAACATTTAAGTTAATTTTAGCTACAGTAAAGTCATCAATCATGATATCAGATTGTTTCTTTCATGTACGACTCCACCTCTGAGAGGAAGAAGTTGCTCATACAGATAGATATCCATCAAGTCCCTGGTGGTCTAGTGGTTGGGATTGGTCCCTCTTTTTGCTGTGTTCTGGGTCCGATTCCTGTTCAGGCAAAATAGGGAACAGGTTGCCTTCACAGGGGAATTAGCTCAGATGGTAGAGCGCTCGCTTAGCATGTGAGAGGTAGCGGGATCGATACCCGCATTCTCCACTGAAAGTTTTTAAGAGTTTGAGAGCCGACCCCATGTGTGCAGTCGTCCATCTTGTGGGACACGTGTGGACGTCAGTAAAGTCTGTATGACGGGCGTGGCCTTCAGGATACACACACTGTAGTATTACTTAAAAGTACTGCAGTAACACTCTTACTAAAATATAAGACATTGACAAAACTACTGAAATAGTTCGAAGTCTGGACTTTTGCCGATTGACTGACGTTTGTGTGATTGTGTCTGATAGCAGCTAGCTTAGCTTGTCTTACAGGGGAATTAGCTGAAATGGTAGAGCGCTCTTAAGGGGACGGGCGATATGCGCATTAGTATAGTTAGGAGGAGATGCCTCATCTAGCGCAAAAAATTGTTTGGTTTGAACCAGGTTTCGCTGAGGTCAGCCATGTTTTTTTGGAACTCTTAAGTTCCTCACATTATTTACCACTCAGACATAGTTGCTAAAATGCTAAGTTCCCTGACCGGGAATCGAACCCGGGCCGCGGCGGTGAGAGCGCCGAATCCTAACCACTAGACCACCAGGGACTTGATAATAGATTATATGAGGCTCACGCTTCGAGTGTGACAGTCACCTGTTATATGACACTTCTTAGACAGTCCAGAGACCAGACTGAAGACATCCATCTCGCTAACTCTAACATGTTAAGCTAGCATGCTAACATTTAAGTTAATTTTAGCTACAGTAAAGTCATCAATCATGATATCAGATTGTTTCTTTCATGTACGACTCCACCTCTGAGAGGAAGAAGTTGCTCATACAGATATCCATCAAGTCCCTGGTGGTCTAGTGGTTGGGATTGGTCCCTCTTTTTGCTGTGTTCTGGGTCCGATTCCTGTTCAGGGAAAATAAGGAACAGGTTACCTCTCACATGTCATCCTTCATGTGAGAGGAAGAAGTTGCTCATACAGACATCCATCCAGTCCCTGGTGGTCTAGTGTTGAGAATTCTTCCCTCATATTGCTGTGTTCTGGGTCTGAGTCCCGTCCAGGGAAGATAGCATTTTGGCAACGCATAACCTTTACAGGGGAATTAGCTCAAGTGGTAGAGCGCTCGCTTAGCATGTGAGAGGTAGCGGGATCGATGCCCGCATTCTCCACTGAAAGTTTTTAAGAGTTTGAGAGCCGACCCCATGTGTGCAGTCGTCCATCTTGTGGGACACGTGTGGACGTCAGTAAAGTCTGTATGACGGGCGTGGCCTTCAGGATACACACACTGTAGTATTACTTAAAAGTACTGCAGTAACACTCTTACTAAAATATAAGACATTGACAAAACTACTGAAATAGTCCGAAGTCTGGACTTTTGCCGATTGACTGACGTTTGTGTGATTGTGTCTGACTGGAGAGACGGAGAGACCAAGAGAATTGTGCAAGACAAAACTGAGCGACTGAAAAGTGGCTACTGACCTGTATTGCAAATTGTGGGATTAAAAACTTCTTTCAACCCGAGCAACTGGCTTCCAGCGGACCTATGTGAGTAGAAAGCTTACATTTGGCACCCAACTTGAACTTAAAAAAAAAAAAAAAAAAAAATGTCGTCACCAAGCCTGATAGAGGCGCTGGGTCAGTTGTTGGCGGAGGTTTCCACGGCCAACCACAGGCAGATGGAAGCGATGCAGGCGCAAATGGGAGGCTAACACTCTGCTGCTGTTGCCCTGAGGAGGATAACACTGCTGTTGCTGCTGCCCTGAGGAGGCTAACACTCTGCTGCTGCTGCCCTGAGGAGGCTAACACTGCTGTTGCTGCTGCCCTGAGGAGGCTAACACTGCTGTTGCTGCTGCCCTGAGGAGGCTAACACTGCTGTTGCTGCTGCCCTGAGGAGGCTAACACTCTGCTGCTGTTGCTGCTGCCCTGAGGAGGCTAACACTCTGCTGCTGTTGCTGCTGCCCTGAGGAGGCTAACACTGCTGTTGCTGCTGCCCTGAGGAGGCTAACACTGCTACTGCTGTTGCTGCTGCCCTGAGGAGGCTAACACTCTGCTGCTGTTGCTGCTGCCCTGAGGAGGCTAACACTCTGCTGCTGTTGCTGCTGCCCTGAGGAGGCTAACACTGCTGCTGCTGTTGCCCTGAGGAGGCTAACACTCTGCTGCTGTTGCTGCTGCCCTGAGGAGGCTAACACTGCTGTTGCTGCTGCCCTGAGGAGGCTAACACTCTGCTGCTGTTGCTGCTGCCCTGAGGAGGCTAACACTGCTGTTGCTGCTGCCCTGAGGAGGCTAACACTGCTGTTGCTGCTGCCCTGAGGAATTAGCAAGCATTCACAAACATCAATTTCTCCAACTCCAGTACAGCAGCACCTACCACCAACAGATCAAGCAGACTGCCATAAAGCCTGCTGATCAAGGTACTCCAAGGTTAAACTACCAACAGTAACAATGCCTCCTAGGAAGGCACAGGTTGACGAGCTGGAAGAAATAAAACTCTCGCTTAACTTTATGTCTGAAGAGTTGTCCAGAGTGGCAAACCAACAAACTGCACTTAGTCAACTAGTGGAGGAAGTTAGAGAGCTAAAAAAAATTATTGTAGAAAAAGACAAATCAATTAAAATATTGGAAAGACGTGTTGATGAACTTAAACAATACACAAGAATGGATGATTTGATTGTCAGTGGCTTGAACACCAAACACCGCTCATATGCTCGAGCAACTGCAGGTGAAAAGAATGGTGGGGATGAGTCCACGACGGAGCTAGAAAACCTGGAGCAACAGGTCCTGCAGTTTTTTCAGTCTAAGAACATTGAAATAGACAGTAATGCTATCTCTGCCTGTCATACCCTCCCTCGAAGGGATAACTTGGCAAAACAAGCAATTATTATAAGGTTTACGAACTGGAAAGTAAAAACTGATCTTTTGAGACAGTCTAAAAAATTAAGAGGTACGGCAGTGTACATTAATGAGCACTTAACAAAAAAAAACTCGGACATAGCAAGACAGGCTAGGGCCCTAAAGAAACAAGGGAAAATTCAGTCCACGTGGACACGGAATTGCAAAGTCTGGATAAAACTACAGGGCACGCCTGAAGAAGCAAAGGTTCTAGTAATCAGAGAAATGGGGGAGCTTGAAAAGAACAAATGATGAAACCAGAAATCATGTTGCCAACTTGGTAATTGAATGTTAATATAACAGCAAATGAATGAGTGAAATATGAACTTTGCACTATGTTTGAAAACGATATAGACCCTGAAAAAAATGTCTTCAATGGCATAGCAATGAATTGCAAATATTATACAGATGAACAATATAATGACAGTATAAAATTAAGTAACCAATTAACAATTATACATATTAATAGTAGAAGTCTGTCTGCAAACTTTCACCATATACAGGAATTTTTAAGTCAATTTGTAAAACCTTTTAGCATTATAGCAATATCAGAAACTTGGATAACTCAAGAAAAAAGTGTAGATTTTGGTCTGAATGGATATGAATTTGTGCATTTGGATAGAATAGATAAAAAGGGAGGAGGAGTAGCACTCTATATTGATAAAAATCTAAACTTTATTAAAGTAAAAAATATGACATCTATCATTGAACAAGTAATGGAATGTATAACGGTAGGGATTATAAGAGAAGGAAGAAAAAATATCCTAGTTAGTTGTATATATAGAACTCCGGGATCCAAAATAGAAACCTTCACCAAAGCTATGGAAGGATTATTTTATAAATTGAATAACAAAGAAATATTTATTAGTGGAGACTTTAACATTGACTTAATACATACAAGTAGCAATAGAGAAACAGCTGAATTTATAGACACAATGCACAGTATGAGTTTGATATCTTTGATAAATAAAGCAACAAGAATCACATCACATAGTGCCACCCTAATTGACAATATATTTACCAATATAATGGATGACAACCTAATATGTGGAATCTTGATAAATGATATAAGTGATCATCTCCCAGTCTTTGTGGTCTACAACTGTGCCAGTAAAATTAAAATTAAGAACGAATGTGAAACTGTCTATAAAAGAATCATAACAGAGAAAACGCTCAACAAATTCAAGAATGAACTACAAAAGCAAAATTGGAATACTATTTATGATAAAAAAGAAGTTAATGCAGCTTATGAAGAATTCTTAAACACATTTAAAATATTATATGATGGAAATTGTCCAGTACTAAATTATAAAAGGGAGTCAAACTACGGCGAGTTTAAACCGTGGATGACTAAAGGACTCCAAAATGCCTGTAAAAAAAAGAATATTTTATATAAGGAATTTATAAAAAATAGAACTTTAGTAAATGAAAATAAATATAAAAAATATAAAAATAAACTAATCAATATAATCAGAATGTGTAAAAAAGATTATTATATAACTAAACTGGAATATAACAAGAATAATATAAGAGGTGTATGGAAAATATTAAATGGTATTATTAGAAATAAAACTGATGATAATCAATACCCACCATACTTTATGGAAAATAACAACAATATTAAGGATAAGGAGGTGATAGTAAATACATTTAATGATTATTTTATAAATATTGGACCGAAACTAGCAGAAGAGATAAAGGTAGAAGGGACAAAAATAGATGCAGCAGATTATATCAACCCAAACCCTAAAACAATGTTTTTAAAACCAGTAGTAGAAAGAGAAATCAGGGACATAGTCAAAAGTTTTAAGAACAAAACAAGCAAAGATGTGGATGATATAGACATGCAAACTTTAAAGTATGTGATAGATGGAATTAGTGCTCCATTAGCGTATCTATTTAACCTTTCATTTGAAATGGGAGTATTTCCTCAACTAATGAAAATTGCAAAAGTTGTTCCTATTCACAAAGCGGGAGACGGACACTTATTCACAAACTACAGACCAATCTCAATACTACCACAGTTCTCCAAAATATTAGAAAAAATATTTATAAATAGATTCGATGGCTTTGTAGAAAAAAATGAATTATTAACAGATAGGCAGTATGGTTTCAGGAATAATCCATCAACAGCACAAGCATTAACAGATTTAATTGAAGAAATAACTGATAGTATTGATAAAAATAAATATACAATAGGAGTATTCTTAGATCTTAAGAAGGCTTTTGATACAGTAGACCATAGTATTCTTATTAGAAAAATGGAAAAATATGGTTTTAGGGGTATTGTTCTGGAATGGATAAAAAGTTATTTATCTGATAGAAAGCAGTTTGTACAGATATCACCAAAAAAATCATGTTGGTTAAATATTAAATGTGGGGTACCACAGAGGTCAGTCTTAGGGCCCAAGATGTTCATCATGTATATAAATGATATTTGTAAAGTAACTGAAAACCTTAAATATGTGTTATTTGCGGATGACACCAATGTACTCTGTTCTGATGTGGACTTGCAGCAGCTCCTGAGGACCGTCACCATGGAGATGTATAAACTAAAAAAATGGTTTGATGCTAACAAATTATCATTAAACCTAAATAAAACTAACTTTATGTTATTTGGAAATAAGAGAAATGATATAGATGTAAAATTGTATATAGACAATGTTAGTATAGAAAGAGTAAACAAAATCAAATTTTTGGGTGTGATCTTGGACCACAGGATCTGCTGGAAGTCACACATGACATACATCAAAGGGAAGTTGGCCAGAAGTATTGCTGTCCTGGGTAAAACAAGGCACATTCTTCATCAAAAAACATTACACACTCTTTATTGTACACTTGTTTTACCATATTTGAGTTACTGTCTAGAAGTTTGGGGAAATACATACAGGACGAACATCCAACCACTATTCATAATGCAAAAAAGGGCCATCAGACTGATACATAACACAGGACCCCGAGAACACACTAATGGATTATTTATAAAAAACATTTGATTTAAAACTACCAGATCTCATCCAACTCAAGACTGCCCAAATGATTTATAAAGCAAGTAAACATTTACTTCCGACAGGGTTACAGAGAAGATTTTTACAAAGAGAAGGGAATTATAATTTAAGAGGAGAACTGCTTTTTAAGATCCAATATTGTAGAACAACGCAGAAACGAATGAGTATAACAATAGCAGGGGTTAAAATATGGAACTGTTTAAAGGATGAAATAAAACACAGCACATACATTAACCAGTTTAAAAAGCTTTTTAAATCATTTATCATTAGTAAATATAAGAAAGAAGAGCAAACATTGTTTTAGAAAGACAATAATATATAATATGTATATAAATACAATTTAGGATTTCATAATTATACATATAGGTTATATTAAAATGTATATATTACCACTTTATATGGAATTTAAATGAATTGTGTATATATAATATATATATATATATATATATATGTGTGTGTGTGTATATATATATATATAAGTGTACAAATGTATATGTTTGATTTAAATGTTAAACTGTGTATATGAGACGTGTGCTACATATATGTTGCTTATATATTGTTTTAAAAAAAAAAAAAGTAATATAAGTGAAGCATGTTTTAGATTTTATATATTTTGAACCTTGTTCTTGTTGTGATGGGGTAGGTTTATATAAGCGTTGCTTCAACCTACACCCTTTCGGCTCAATCATTGCACAAATGAGTGTTTTTTTTGTTTGTTTTTTCTTTTCTTGTTGTTGTTCTTTGTTTTATGTGAAGATTGCCGAAATAAAATACATTGATAGCAGCTAGCTTAGCGTGTCTTACAGGGGAATTAGCTCAAATGGTAGAGCGCTCTTAAGGGGACGGGCGATATGCGCATTAGTATAGTTAGGAGGAGATGCCTCATCTAGCGCAAAAACATTGTTTGGTTTAAACCAGGTTTCACTGAGGTCAGCCATGTTTTTTTGGAACTCTTAAGTTCCTCACATTATTCACCACTCAGACATAGTTGCTAAAATGCTAAGTTCCCTGACCGGGAATCGAACCCGGGCCGCGGCGGTGAGAGCACCGAATCCTAACCACTAGACCACCAGGGACTTGATAATAGATTATATGACGCTCACGCTTCGAGTGTGACAGTCACCTATTATATGACACGTCCTAGACAGTCCAGAGACCAGACTGAAGACTTCAGCCATCGATCTCGCTAACTCTCACATGTTTAGATAGCATGCTAACCCTCCATCCATCGATCCATTTTCTCCCGCTTATTCCCTTTCGGAGTCGCGGGGGGCGCTGGCGCAACATTTGCGCTAAATCCCGCTTAAGTCATCAATCTTATCACATGTCATCCTTCATGTGAGAGGAAGAAGTTGCTCATACAGACATCCATCCAGTCCCTGGTGGTGTAGTGTTGAGAATTCTTCCCTCATATTGCTGTGTTCTGGGTCTGATTCCCGTCCAGGGAAGATAGCATTTGTGCAACACATAACCTTTACAGGGGAATTAGCTCAAGTGGTAGAGCGCTCGCTTAGCATGTGAGAGGTAGCGGGATCGATGCCCGCATTCTCCACTGAAAGTTTTTAAGAGTTTGAGAGCCGACCCCATGTGTGCAGTCGTCCATCTTGTGGGACACGTGTGGACGTCAGTAAAGTTTTTATGACGGGCGTGGCCTTCAGGATACACACACTGTAGTATTACTTAAAAGTACTGCAGTAACACCCTTACTAAAATATAAGACATTGACAAAACTACTGAAATAGTCCGAAGTCTGGACTTTTGCCGATTGACTGACGTTTGTGTGATTGTGTCTGATAGCAGCTAGCTTAGCTTGTCTTACAGGGGAATTAGCTGAAATGGTAGAGCGCTCTTAAGGGGACGGGCGATATGCGCATTAGTATAGTTAGGAGGAGATGCCTCATCTAGCGCAAAAAATTGTTTGGTTTAAACCAGGTTTCGCTGAGGTCAGCCATGTTTTTTTGGAACTCTTAAGTTCCTCACATTATTTACCACTCAGACATAGTTGCTAAAATGCTAAGTTCCCTGACCGGGAATCAAACCCGGGCCACGGCGGTGAGAGCGCCAAATCCTAACCACTAGACCACCAGGGACTTGATAATAGATCATATGAGGCTCACGCTTCGAGTGTGACAGTCACCTGTTATATGACACTTCTTAGACAGTCCAGAGACCAGACTGAAGACATCCATCTCGCTAACTCTAACATGTTAAGCTAGCATGCTAACATTTAAGTTAATTTTAGCTACAGTAAAGTCATCAATCATGATATCAGATTGTTTCTTTCATGTACGACTCCACCTCTGAGAGGAAGAAGTTGCTCATACAGATATCCATCAAGTCCCTGGTGGTCTAGTGGTTGGGATTGGTCCCTCTTTTTGCTGTGTTCTGGGTCCGATTCCTATTCAGGGAAAATAGGGAACAGGTTACCTTCACAGGGGAATTAGCTCAGATGGTAGAGCGCTCGCTTAGCATGTGAGAGGTAGCGGGATTGATGCCCGCATTCTCCACTGAAAGTTTTTAAGAGTTTGAGAGCCGACCCCATGTGTGCAGTCGTCCATCTTGTGGGACACGTGTGGACGTCAGTAAAGTCTGTATGACGGGCGTGGCCTTCAGGATACACACACTGTAGTATTACTTAAAAGTACTGCAGTAACACTCTTACTAAAATATAAGACATTGACAAAACTACTGAAATAGTTCGAAGTCTGGACTTTTGCCAATTGACTGACGTTTGTGTGATTGTGTCTAATAGCAGCTAGCTTAGCTTGTCTTACAGGGGAATTAGCTGAAATGGTAGAGCGCTCTTAAGGGGACGGGCGATATGCGCATTAGTATAGTTAGGAGGAGATGCCTCATCTAGCGCAAAAAATTGTTTGGTTTAAACCAGGTTTCGCTGAGGTCAGCCATGTTTTTTTGGAACTCTTAAATTCCTCACATTATTTACCACTCAGACATAGTTGCTAAAATGCTAAGTTCCCTGACCGGGAATCGAACCCGGGCCGCGGCGGTGAGAGCACCGAATCCTATGTGAGAGGTAGCGGGATTGATGCCCGCATTCTCCAGTTAAACATTTTCAACTGGGAATAAAAAAAGGAGATTATCATATGAGAAAGTTAGCTCAAATGGTAGCAAGATTGACAACTGTGTTCTGCACATGAAAACACATGTTTACAATGTTGTTGTTGTCAAACTACAAGGTCAGCCATGTTTTTTAGGGACTCTGAAGTTCTCACATTATTCACCACTCCAGACGTAGTTGCTAAAATGCCAAGTTCCCTGACCGGGAATCGAACCCGGGCCGCGGCGGTGAGAGCGCCGAATCCTAACCACTAGACCACCAGGGACTTGTTGTCATCATATATGAGGCACACCATTTGAGTGCGACAGTCACCTGTTATATGACACTTCTTAGACAGTCCAGAGACCAGACCGAAGACTTCAGCCAACGATCTCGCTAACTCTCACATGTTTAGATAGCATGCTAACATTTACGCTAAATCCCGCTTAAGTCATCAATCATATCACATGTCATCCTTCATGTGAGAGGAAGAAGTTGCTCATACAGACATCCATCCAGTCCCTGGTGGTCTAGTGTTGAGAATTCTTCCCTCATATTGCTGTGTTCTGGGTCTGATTCCCATCCAGGGAAGATAGCATTTTGGCAACGCATAACCTTTACAGGGGAATTAGCTCAAGTGGTAGAGCGCTCGCTTAGCATGTGAGAGGTAGCGGGATTGATACCCGCGTTCTCTACTGAAAGTTTTTAAGAGTTTGAGAGCCGACCCCATGAGTGCAGTCGTCCATCTTGTGGGACACGTGTGGACGTCAGTAAAGTCTGTATGACGGGCGTGGCCTTCAGGATACCAATCAAAGGCCTCCGTCAGTCGTAACGACTATGGATACTGCGGCGGTCCAGAGGTCAAGTTTAAACTCAGCGACAACGCCTGCTGTGGCTGATGAGTCCGATGTGGGAGAGGCAAACACGGCCGCATTTACTGCAGATGTAGCTGGAAGGCGCAACTGCAGGAGTGCTTGTCTTCCGCTTGGTTCTTTTTTCATTGGCTGTGGCATGGATCTTTTCCTCGCCAGTCTTCAGCTGTTTGTGAAGGACACTGCGCCATTTGCTGCGGCCAGCCGCTACTTCTTCCCAATGTTCAGTGTTTATGTCCAGGGCTTTCATGTCCCGCTTGCAGATATCTTTGAAGCGCAGTTTCGGCCGGCCAACAGATCTCTTGCCAGAGGCAAGTTCGCCATACAGGATGTCCTTTGGGATACGTCCATCCTCCATACGGCACACGTGGCCGAGCCAACGCAGCCTGCGTTGTCTGAGCAGCGTGAACATGGTAGGAAAACCAGCGCGTTGGAGGACTTGGGCATTCGTCACCTTGTCACTCCAATGGATGCCGAGGATGCGGCGAAGGCAGCGCATGTGGAAGGTGTTCAGTTTGCGCTCCTGTTTGGAGTATGTTGTCCATGTTTCGCTGCCGTAGAGAAGAGTGCTGACAATGCAGGCGTTGTACACTGCCATCTTGGTAGGAGTTGTCAGCTTCCGGTTCTCCCAGACGCGGGTTGTGAGGCGCCCTAGGGTTGTGGCAGCTTTGCCGATACGTTTGTTGATCTCACTATCAAGGGACAGATTGTCACTGATGGTGGATCCCAGGTAAGTAAATTGGTGTACTGTTTTGAGTTGGTGCTTATCAATTGTGATGGCTGGTGGAGTGTCCACTTCCTGACTCAGCACATTGGTCTTGTTTAGGCTGATGGAAAGCCCAAAGTCTTTGCAGGCCTGGGAGAATCTGTCCATAAGGCACTGGAGTTCTGGTTCAGTGTGCGAAATGACGGCGGCATCATCCGCAAAGAGCAGGTCCCGGATGGTTGTCTCACGGACTTTGGTCCTTGCTTTAAGACGGGCTAGGTTGAAAAGTCGGCCGTCAGATCTTGTACGTAGATAAACCCCTTCTGTTGCAGTCCCAAAAGCATGTTTGATGAGCAGGGCACAGAAGATACCGAAAAGGGTAGGAGCAAGGACGCAACCTTGTTTGACTCCGCTCTTAATGTGAAATGGGTTGGATATGCTACCCTCATACTGGATGGTTGCCTTCATGTCGTCATGGAAAGATCTAATGAGACTATGGAGCTTTGGAGGGCATCCAATCTTGGGTAGGATGCTGAAGAGCCCTTCTCTGCTAACCAGGTCGAAAGCCTTGGTCAGGTCAATGAAGGATATGTACAGGGGCTTCTGTTGTTCCCTGCATTTCTCCTGAAGTTGGCGTAGGGAGAATATCATGTCCACTGTAGAGCGCTTGGCGCGAAAGCCGCATTGAGATTCCGGGTAAACGCGCTCAGCAAGAGTCTGAAGGCGCACAAGCACGACACGGGCATAGAGTTTTCCTACTATATTCAAGAGGGAGATGCCCCTGTAATTGTTACAGTCGCTCCTGTCGCCCTTATTTTTGTAAAGGGTGACAATCTTGGCATCTCTCATGTCCTGCGGCACGGCTCCCTCTTTCCAGCACTGGCAGAGGACATCATGCAAAGGCTGCAGGAGGGTGTCTTTACAGCGCTTGATGAGATCTGGGGGGATGCCATCAGTACCAAGTGCTTTGCCAATCGCTAAGCTGTCGATCGCTTTGTGAAGTTCAGCAAGTGTTGGTTCAGCATCTAATTCCTCAATGATGGGCAGCTGTTCAATGGCATCAAGGGCTGAGGCGACTACAGTGTTCTCTCTGGAGTAGAGTTCTGAATAGTGCTCTACCCATCTGTCCAACTGCTTGCCCTTGTCAGTGATAACTTCCCCGCTGGTGGTCTTTAGGGGGGCTGTTTTGCTCTGTGTTGGGCCCAGAGCAGCCTTTATGCCCTCGTACATCCCTCTGATGTTACCTGAGGTAGCTGCAGACTGGATGGATTCACTGAGTTGTTGCCAGTATTCATTGGCACAATGTCTTGCAGTCTGTTGCACTTTGCTTCTTGTAATTCTCAGTGCTTGCAGGGACTTCTCATTCGGGGAGCGTTTGTATTCAGTAAGGGCAGCACGCTTTGCTTCAATGACAGGGGTCATCTCGCTGGACTTGGCAACAAACCAGTCGTTGTTTATGAAGATCTTCCTCCCAAATGTTGCAAGGGCTGTTTTCTGAATAGCCTCCCTGAGGTGGCCCCATTTCTCGGAGGCAGAGTAGTGCTGGTGTTCTTCAGACAGGATGTTGTTGAGGGACTTGGCAAACTCTTCTACTTTCTCTGGAAGATGCATGCTGGTGGAATCAATGCGGGGTTTGCCTTTCTGTTTGGAGTTTTGAAAAATTTTTGGTTGTAGCTTGATCTTGCAACAGACAAGTGAATGGTCGGTGTCGCAGTCTGCGCTGTGGTAACTACGAGTAACGAGCACAAACTTGAGGTTGGCTTTTCGGATCAGTATCATGTCTAGCTGATGCCAATGCTTTGAGCGGGGATGGCGCCATGTCACCTTGTGCTGTGGTTTCATCTGAAAGTAGGAGTTGGTCACGCAAAGGTTATGGTAGGAACACAACTCCAGTAGCCGTTGCCCGTTCTCATTGACTTTGCCAACTCCGAAGTGTCCAAGACAGGAAGGCCATGAGTCATGGTCAGCTCCCACTCTCGCATTGAAATCACCGAGGATGAGGAGATGTTCCTTCGGGGGGATGTTCTTGATGACGTCATTCAAGTTGGCATAAAATGTGTCCTTAACTTCTGCTGTAGACGTTAGAGTGGGGGCATAGGCACAGACTAGGGTCACTGGGACATCAGAGGTGTGGAGATGGAGTGTCATCAGGCGTTCCGATCCTTTGTCACCTGGTTCAACCATCTTTAACAAGGTGTTCCTGACAGCGAATCCAACTCCATGCTCTCTGCGGTCTCCGGCACTCTTTCCTTGCCAGAAGAAGGTAAAGTCTTTCTCCTTGAGGGTTCCCGAGTCGGCTAGGCGGGTCTCTTGCAATGCAGCTATGTCTACCTGGAGTCTCAGTAGCTCATTGTTAATGACAGCCGTTTTTCTTGCATCACTGATGTGTTGGAGATCATTTGAGTGTCCGGGTGTCATAGTCCGGACATTCCAGCTTCCCAGTTTTAGGACTGGGCACCTGTTTTTCATACTTTGTTTCTTGCTTGGTGCAGGTCTTACAGTCTGCTTGTCGGTTTTACCTAATCCCCATGCACCCAATGAGGAAGGCAGACTGTGGCGGGACAGCACCTAATTGGCTGGGGGCTGCCCAGCTTAAGGCGGGCAGTAGCTGTCCAATGAAATTCAAGGATCTCTCCCACCGTCGGAAGCAACCCCTGGCGCTATGCTCTACGCCAATCGAGCATTGTAGCTTATAACCGGTAGACTGTTGCTTCCCGTTTGTTGTTTCCACGCTATGACACGAGGCTGGAGTGACCTCTCCAGGGCGCAAGCCAGGGCAGAGTAGTATGGAGGTCAAGCTGTTGCCCATGCAGCAGGACCCCCCTCTTCACACTGATGATGGATCCAAAGGAGCAGCAAGAGCTGGTACAATTTGGCACCAACAGTGTCGCAGGAGTTGCCAGTGCACCGCTGTAGCCAGCAGTGGACCACCTTAGGGACTCCGTCTCCTGATTTTTTCCTCAGGGTTTACTCCCGAAGCCTTCCCCAAGAAAGGTATACCACAAGGCAGTGGCGGTTTTGGATTGGAGTTTACCTTCTCCTAGATGGGTCACCTTACTGGGCTAACGGGTCCCATCTACCCATGCGGCAGGTTGTACTGGGTTACATTTTACCAGTAGCAGGGATAAGACCTGATACCCGCGTTCTCCACTGAAAGTTTTTAAGAGTTTGAGAGCCGACCCCATGAGTGCAGTCGTCCATCTTGTGGGACACGTGTGGACGTCAGTAAAGTCTGTATGACGGGCGTGGCCTTCAGGATACACACACTGTAGTATTACTTAAAAGTACTGCAGTAACACTCTTACTAAAATATAAGACATTGACAAAACTACTGAAATAGTTCGAAGTCTGGACTTTTGCCAATTGACTGACGTTTGTGTGATTGTGTCTGATAGCAGCTAGCTTAGCTTGTCTTACAGGGGAATTAGCTGAAATGGTAGAGCGCTCTTAAGGGGACGGGCGATATGCGCATTAGTATAGTTAGGAGGAGATGCCTCATCTAGCGCAAAAAATTGTTTGGTTTAAACCAGGTTTCGCTGAGGTCAGCCATGTTTTTTTGGAACTCTTAAGTTCCTCACATTATTTACCACTCAGACATAGTTGCTAAAATGCTAAGTTCCCTGACCGGGAATCGAACCCGGGCCGCGGCAGTGAGAGCACCGAATCCTAACCACTAGACCACCAGGGACTTGATAATAGATCATATGAGGCTCACGCTTCGAGTGTGACAGTCACCTGTTATATGACACTTCTTAGACAGTCCAGAGACCAGACTGAAGACATCCATCTCGCTAACTCTAACATGTTAAGCTAGCATGCTAACATTTAAGTTAATTTTAGCTACAGTAAAGTCATCAATCATGATATCAGATTGTTTCTTTCATGTACGACTCCACCTCTGAGAGGAAGAAGTTGCTCATACAGATATCCATCAAGTCCCTGGTGGTCTAGTGGTTGGGATTGGTCCCTCTTTTTGCTGTGTTCTGGGTCCGATTCATGTTCAGGGAAAATAGGGAACAGGTTACCTTCACAGGGGAATTAGCTCAGATGGTAGAGCGCTCGCTTAGCATGTGAGAGGTAGCGGGATTGATGCCCGCATTCTCCAGTTAAACATTTTCAACTGGGAATAAAAAAAGGAGATTATCATATGAGAAAGTTAGCTCAAATGGTAGCATGCTAGGTAGCAAGATTGACAACTGTGTTCTGCACATGAAAACACATTTTTACAATGTTGTTGTTGTCAAACTACAAGGTCAGCCATGTTTTTTAGGGACTCTGAAGTTCTCACATTATTCACCACTCCAGACATAGTTGCTAAAATGCCAAGTTCCCTGACCGGGAATCGAACCTGGGCGGCAGCGGTGAGAGCGCCGAATCCTAACCACTAGACCACCAGGGACTTGTTGTCATCATATATGAGGCACACCATTTGAGTGCGACAGTCACCTGTTATATGACACTTCTTAGACAGTCCAGAGACCAGACCGAAGACTTCAGCCATCGATCTCGCTAACTCTCACATGTTTAGATAGCATGCTAACATTTACGCTAAATCCCGCTTAAGTCATCAATCATATCACATGTCATCCTTCATGTGAGAGGAAGAAGTTGCTCATACAGACATCCATCCAGTCCCTGGTGGTCTAGTGTTGAGAATTCTTCCCTCATATTGCTGTGTTCTGGGTCTGATTCCCATCCAGGGAAGATAGCATTTTGGCAACGCATTACCTTTACAGGGGAATTAGCTCAAGTGGTAGAGCGCTCGCTTAGCATGTGAGAGGTAGCGGGATCGATGCCCGCATTCTCCACTGAAAGTTTTTAAGAGTTTGAGAGCCGACCCCATGTGTGCAGTCGTCCATCTTGTGGGACACGTGTGGACGTCAGTAAAGTCTAAATGACGGGCGTGGCCTTCAGGATACACACATTGTAGTATTACTTAAAACTACTGCAGTAACACTCTTACTAAAATATAAGACATTGACAAAACTACTGAAATAGTTCGAAGTCTGGACTTTTGCCGATTGACTGACGTTTGTGTGATTGTGTCTGATAGCAGCTAGCTTAGCTTGTCTTACAGGGGAATTAGCTGAAATGGCAGCGCGCTCTTAAGGGGACGGGCGATATGCGCATTAGTATAGTTAGGAGGAGATGCCTCATCTAGCGCAAAAAATTGTTTGGTTTAAACCAGGTTTCGCTGAGGTCAGCCATGTTTTTTTGGAACTCTTAAGTTCCTCACATTATTTACCACTCAGACATAGTTGCTAAAATGTTAAGTTCCCTGACCGGGAATCGAACCCGGGCCGCGGCGGTGAGAGCGCCGAATCCTAACCACTAGACCACCAGGGACTTGATAATAGATTATATGAGGCTCACGCTTCGAGTGTGACAGTCACCTGTTATATGACACTTCTTAGACAGTCCAGAGACCAGACTGAAGACATCCATCTCGCTAACTCTAACATGTTAAGCTAGCATGCTAACATTTAAGTTAATTTTAGCTACAGTAAAGTCATCAATCATGATATCAGATTGTTTCTTTCATGTACGACTCCACCTCTGAGAGGAAGATGTTGCTCATACAGATATCCATCAAGTCCCTGGTGGTCTAGTGGTTGGGATTGGTCCCTCTTTTTGCTGTGTTCTGGGTCCGATTCCTGTTCAGGGAAAATAGGGAACAGGTTACCTTCACAGGGGAATTTGCTCAGATGGTAGAGCGCTCGCTTAGCATGTGAGAGGTAGCGGGATTGACGCCCGCATTCTCCAGTTAAACATTTTCAACTGGGAATAAAAAAAGGAGATTATCATATGAGAGAGTTAGCTCAAATGGTAGCATGCTAGGTAGCAAGGTTGACAACTCTGTTCTTCACATGAAAACACATTTTTACAATGTTGTTGTTGTCAGAATACAAGGTCAGCCATGTTTTTTAGGGACTCTGAAGTTCTCACATTATTCACCACTCCAGACATAGTTGCTAAAATGCCAAGTTCCCTGACCGGGAATCGAACCCGGGCCTCGGCGGTGAGAACGCCAAATCCTAACCACTAGACCACCAGGGACTTGTTGTTATCATATATGAGGCTCACCCTTTGAGTGTGACAATCACCTGTTATATGACACTTCTTAGACAGTCCAGAGACCAGACTGAAGACTTCAGCCATCGATCTCGCTAACTTTCACATGTTTAGATAGCATGCTAACCCTCCATCCTACCGCTTATTCCCTTTCGGGGTCGCGGGGGGCGCTGGCGCAACATTTACGCTAAATCCCGCTTAAGTCATCAATCTTATCACATGTCATCCTTCATGTGAGAGGAAGAAGTTGCTCATACAGACATCCATCCAGTCCCTGGGGGTCTAGTGTTGAGAATTCTTCCCTCATATTACTGTGTTCTGGGTCTGATTCCCGTCCAGGGAAGATAGCATTTTGCCAACACATAACCTTTACAGGGGAATTAGCTCAAGTGGTAGAGCGCTCGCTTAGCATGTGAGAGGTAGCGGGATCGATGCCCGCATTCTCCACTGAAAGGTTTTAAGAGTTTGAGAGCCGACCCCATGTGTGCAGTCGTCCATCTTGTGGGACACGTGTGGACGTCAGTAAAGTCTGTATGACGGGCGTGGCCTTCAGGATACACACACTGTAGTATTACTTAAAAGTACTACAGTAACACCCTTACTAAAATATAAGACATTGACAAAACTACTGAAATAGTCCGAAGTCTGGACTTTTGCCGATTGACTGACGTTTGTGTGATTGTGTCTGATAGCAGCTAGCTTAGCTTGTCTTACAGGGGAATTAGCTGAAATGGTAGAGCGCTCTTAAGGGGACGGGCGATATGCGCATTAGTATAGTTAGGAGGAGATGCCTCATCTAGCGCAAAAAAATTGTTTGGTTTAAACCAGGTTTCGCTGAGGTCAGCCATGTTTTTTTGGAACTCTTAAGTTCCTCACATTATTCACCACTCAGACATAGTTGCTAAAATGCTAAGTTCCCTGACCGGGAATCGAACCCGGGCCGCGGCGGTGAGAGCGCCGAATCCTAACCACTAGACCACCAGGGACTTGATTATAGATTATATGAGGCTCACGCTTCAAGTGTGACAGTCACCTGTTATATGACACTTCTTAGACAGTCCAGAGACCAGACTGAAGACATCCATCTCGCTAACTCTAACATGTTAAGCTAGCATGCTAACATTTAAGTTAATTTTCGCTACAGTAAAGTCATCAATCATGATATCAGATTGTTTCTTTCATGTACGACTCCACCTCTGAGAGGAAGAAGTTGCTCATACAGATATCCATCAAGTCCCTGGTGGTCTAGTGGTTGGGATTGGTCCCTCTTTTTGCTGTGTTCTGGGTCCGATTCCTGTTCAGGGAAAATAGGGAACAGTTTACCTTCACAGGGGAATTAGCTCAAATGGTAGAGCGCTCGCTTAGCATGTGAGAGGTAGCGGGATCGATGCCCGCATTCTCCACTGAAAGTTTTTAAGAGTTTGAGAGCCGACCCCATGTGTGCAGTCGTCCATCTTGTGGGACACGTGTGGACGTCAGTAAAGTCTGTATGACGGGCGTGGCCTTCAGGATACACACACTGTTGTATTACTTAAAACTACTGCAGTAACACTCTTACTAAAATATAAAACATTGACAAAACTACTGAAATAGTTCCAAGTCTGGACTTTTGCCGATTGACTGACGTTTGTGTGATTGTGTCTGATAGCAGCTAGCTTAGCTTGTCTTACAGGGGAATTAGCTGAAATGGTAGAACGCTCTTAAGGGGACGGGCGATATGCGCATTAGTATAGTTAGGAGGAGATGCCTCATCTAGCGCAAAAAATTGTTTGGTTTAAACCAGGTTTCGCTGAGGTCAGCCATGTTTTTTTGGAACTCTTAAGTTCCTCACATTATTTACCACTCAGACATAGTTGCTAAAATGCTAAGTTCCCTGACCGGGAATCGAACCCCGGCCGCGGCGGTGAGAGCGCCGAATCCTAACCACTAGACCACGAGGGACTTGATAACAGATTATATGAGGCTCACGCTTCGAGTGTGACAGTCACCTGTTATATGACACTTATTAGACAGTCCAGAGACCAGACTGAAGACATCCATCTCGCTAACTCTAACATGTTAAGCTAGCATGCTAACATTTAAGTTAATTTTAGCTACAGTAAAGTCATCAATCATGATATCAGATTGTTTCTTTCATGTACGACTCCACCTCTGAGAGGAAGAAGTTGCTCATACAGATATCCATCAAGTCCCTGGTGGTCTAGTGGTTGGGATTGGTCCCTCTTTTTGCTGTGTTCTGGGTCCGATTCATGTTCAGGGAAAATAGGGAACAGGTTACCTTCACAGGGGAATTAGCTCAAGTGGTAGAGCGCTCGCTTAGCATGTGAGAGGTAGCGGGATCGATGCCCGCATTCTCCACTGAAAGTTTTTAAGAGTTTGAGAGCCGACCCCATGTGTGCAGTCGTCCATCTTGTGGGACACGTGTGGACGTCAGTAAAGTCTGTATGACGGGCGTGGCCTTCAGGATACACACACTGTTGTATTACTTAAAAGTACTGCAGTAACACCCTTACTAAAATATAAGACATTGACAAAACTACTGAAATAGTCCGAAGTCTGGACTTTTGCCGATTGACTGACGTTTGTGTGATTGTGTCTGATAGCAGCTAGCTTAGCTTGTCTTACAGGGGAATTAGCTGAAATGGTAGAGCGCTCTTAAGGGGACGGGCGATATGCGCATTAGTATAGTTAGGAGGAGATGCCTCATCTAGCGCAAAAAAATTGTTTGGTTTAAACCAGGTTTCGCTGAGGTCAGCCATGTTTTTTTGGAACTCTTAAGTTCCTCACATTATTCACCACTCAGACATAGTTGCTAAAATACTAAGTTCCCTGACCGGGAATCGAACCCAGGCCGCG
This sequence comes from Nerophis ophidion, assembly GCF_033978795.1. NCBI lineage: Eukaryota > Metazoa > Chordata > Actinopteri > Syngnathiformes > Syngnathidae > Nerophis > Nerophis ophidion. The sequence continues at coordinate 13,103,810 of NC_084611.1, forward strand.
GCGGTGAGAGCGCCGAATCCTAACCACTAGACCACCAGGGACTTGATAATAGATTATATGAGGCTCACGCTTCGAGTGTGACAGTCACCTGTTATATGACACTTCTTAGACAGTCCAGAGACCAGACTGAAGACATCCATCTCGCTAACTCTAACATGTTAAGCTAGCATGCTAACATTTAAGTTAATTCTAGCTACAGTAAAGTCATCAATCATGATATCAGATTGTTTCTTTCATGTACAACTCCACCTCTGAGAGGAAGAAGTTGCTCATACAGATATCCATCAAGTCCCTGGTGGTCTAGTGGTTGGGATTGGTCCCTCTTTTTGCTGTGTTCTGGGTCCGATTCCTGTTCAGGGAAAATAGGGAACAGGTTACCTTCACAGGGGAATTAGCTCAGATGGTAGAGCGCTCGCTTAGCATGTGAGAGGTAGCGGGATCGATGCCCGCATTTTCCACTGAAAGTTTTTAAGAGTTTGAAAGCCGACCCCATGTGTGCAGTCGTCCATCTTGTGGGACACGTGTGGACGTCAGTAAAGTCTGTATGACGGGCGTGGCCTTCAGGATACACACACTGTAGTATTACTTAAAAGTACTGCAGTAACACTCTTACTAAAATATAAGACATTGACAAAACTACTGAAATAGTTCGAAGTCTGGACTTTTGCCGATTGACTGACGTTTGTGTGATTGTGTCTGATAGCAGCTAGCTTAGCTTGTCTTACAGGGGAATTAGCTGAAATGGTAGAGCGCTCTTAAGGGGACGGGCGATATGCGCATTAGTATAGTTAGGAGGAGATGCCTCATCTAGCGCAAAAAATTGTTTGGTTTAAACCAGGTTTCGCTGAGGTCAGCCATGTTTTTTTGGAACTCTTAAGTTCCTCACATTATTCACCACTCAGACATAGTTGCTAAAATACTAAGTTCCCTGACCGGGAATCGAACCCAGGCCGCGCCGGTGAGAGCGCCGAATCCTAACCACTAGACCACCAGGGACTTGATAATAGATTATATGAGGCTCACGCTTCGAGTGTGACAGTCACCTGTTATATGACACTTCTTAGACAGTCCAGAGACCAGACTGAAGACATCCATCTCGCTAACTCTAACATGTTAAGCTAGCATGCTAACATTTAAGTTAATTTTAGCTACAGTAAAGTCATCAATCATGATATCAGATTGTTTCTTTCATGTACGACTCCACCTCTGAGAGGAAGAAGTTGCTCATACAGATATCCATCAAGTCCCTGGTGGTCTAGTGGTTGGGATTGGTCCCTCTTTTTGCTGTGTTCTGGGTCCGATTCATGTTCAGGGAAAATAGGGAACAGGTTACCTTCACAGGGGAATTAGCTCAGATGGTAGAGCGCTCGCTTAGCATGTGAGAGGTAGCGGGATTGATGCCCGCATTCTCCAGTTAAACATTTTCAACTGGGAATAAAAAAAGGAGATTATCATATGAGAAAGTTAGCTCAAATGGTAGCATGCTAGGTAGCATGATTGACAACTGTGTTCTGCACATGAAAACACATTTTTACAATGTTGTTGTTGTCAAACTACAAGGTCAGCCATGTTTTTTAGGGACTCTGAAGTTCTCATATTATTCACCACTCCAGACATAGTTGCTAAAATGCCAAGTTCCCTGACCGGGAATCGAACCCGGGCCGCGGCGGTGAGAGCGCCGAATCCTAACCACTAGACCACCAGGGACTTGTTGTTATCATATATGAGGCACACCATTTGAGTGCGACAGTCACCTGTTATATGACACTTCTTAGACAGTCCAGAGACCAGACCGAAGACTTCAGCCATCGATCTCGCTAACTCTCACATGTTTAGATAGCATGCTAACATTTATGCTAAATCCCGCTTAAGTCATCAATCATATCACATGTCATCCTTCATGTGAGAGGAAGAAGTTGCTCATACAGACATCCATCCAGTCCCTGGTGGTCTAGTGTTGAGAATTCTTCCCTCATATTGCTGTGTTCTGGGTCTGATTCCCGTCCAGGGAAGATAGCATTTTGGCAACGCATAACCTTTACAGGGGAATTAGCCCAAGTGGTAGAGCGCTCGCTTAGCATGTGAGAGGTAGCGGGATCGATGCCCGCATTCTCCACTGAAAGTTTTTAAGAGTTTGAGAGCCGACCCCATGTGTGCAGTCGTCCGTCTTGTGGGACACGTGTGGACGTCAGTAAAGTCTGTATGACGGGCGTGGCCTTCAGGATACACACACTGTAGTATTACTTAAAAGTACTGCAGTAACACCCTTACTAAAATATAAGACATTGACAAAACTACTGAAATAGTCCGAAGTCTGGACTTTTGCCGATTGACTGACGTTTGTGTGATTGTGTCTGATAGCAGCTAGCTTAGCTTGTCTTACAGGGGAATTAGCTGAAATGGTAGAGCGCTCTTAAGGGGACGGGCGATATGCGCATTAGTATAGTTAGGAGGAGATGCCTCATCTAGCGCAAAAAAATTGTTTGGTTTAAACCAGGTTTCGCTGAGGTCAGCCATGTTTTTTTGGAACTCTTAAGTTCCTCACATTATTCACCACTCAGACATAGTTGCTAAAAAGCTAAGTTTTCTGACCGGGAATCGAACCCGGGCCGCGGCGGTGAGAGCGCCGAATCCTAACCACTAGACCACCAGGGACTTGATAATAGTTTATATGAGGCCCACGCTTTGAGTGTGACAGTCACCTGTTATATGACACTTCTTAGACAGTCCAGAGACCAGACTGAAGACATCCATCTCGCTAACTCTAACATGTTAAGCTAGCATGCTAACATTTAAGTTATTTTAGCTACAGTAAAGTCATCAATCATGATATCAGATTGTTTCTTTCATGTACGACTCCACCTCTGAGAGGAAGAAGTTGCTCATACAGATATCCATCAAGTCCCTGGTGGTCTAGTGGTTGGGATTGGTCCCTCTTTTTGCTGTGTTCTGGGTCCGATTCCTGTTCAGGGAAAATAGGGAACAGGTTACCTTCACAGGGGAATTAGCTCAGATGGTAGAGCGCTCGCTTAGCATGTGAGAGGTAGCGGGATCGATGCCCGCATTCTCCACTGAAAGTTTTTAAGAGTTTGAGAGCCGACCCCATGTGTGCAGTCGTCCATCTTGTGGGACAAGTGTGGACGTCAGTAAAGTCTGTATGACGGGCGTGGCCTTCAGGATACACACACTGTGGTATTACTTAAAAGTACTGCAGTAACACTCTTACTAAAATATAAGACATTGACAAAACTACTGAAATAGTTCGAAGTCTGGACTTTTGCCGATTGACTGACGTTTGTGTGATTGTGTCTGATAGCAGCTAGCTTAGCTTGTCTTACAGGGGAATTAGCTCAAATGGTAGAGCGCTCTTAAGGGGACGGGCGATATGCGCATTAGTATAGTTAGGAGGAGATGCCTCATCTAGCGCAAAAAATTGTTAGGTTTAAACCAGGTTTCGCTGAGGTCAGCCATGTTTTTTTGGAACTCTTAAGTTCCTCACATTATTTACCACTCAGACATAGTTGCTAAAATGCTAGGTTCCCTGACCGGGAATCGAACCCGGGCCGCGGCGGTGAGAGCGCCGAATCCTAACCACTAGACCACCAGGGACTTGATAATAGATTATATGAGGCTCACGCTTCGAGTGTGACAGTCACCTGTTATATGACACTTCTTAGACAGTCCAGAGACCAGACTGAAGACATCCATCTCGCTAACTCTAACATGTTAAGCTAGCATGCTAACATTTAAGTTAATTTTAGCTACAGTAAAGTCATCAATCTCGATATCAGATTGTTTCTTTCATGTACGACTCCACCTCTGAGAGGAAGAAGTTGCTCATATCCATATCCATCAAGTCCCTGGTGGTCTAGTGGTTGGGATTGGTCCCTCTTTTTGCTGTGTTCTGGGTCCGATTCCTGTTCAGGGAAAATAGGGAACAGGTTACCTTCACAGGGGAATTAGCTCAGATGGTAGAGCGCTCGCTTAGCATGTGAGAGGTAGCGGGATCGATGCCCGCATTCTCCACTGAAAGTTTTTAAGAGTTTGAGAGCCGACCCCATGTGTGCAGTCGTCCATCTTGTGGGACACGTGTGGACGTCAGTAAAGTCTGTATGACGGGCGTGGCCTTCAGGATACACACACTGTAGTATTACTTAAAAGTACTGCAGTAACACTCTTACTAAAATATAAGACATTGACAAAACTACTGAAATAGTTCGAAGTCTGGACTTTTGCCGATTGACTGACGTTTGTGTGATTGTGTCTGATAGCAGCTAGCTTAGCTTGTCTTACAGGGGAATTAGCTCAAATGGTAGAGCGCTCTTAAGGGGACGGGCGATATGCGCATTAGTATAGTTAGGAGGAGATGCCTCATCTAGCGCAAAAAATTGTTTGGTTTAAACCAGGTTTCGCTGAGGTCAGCCATGTTTTTTTGGAACTCTTAAGTTCCTCACATTATTTACCACTCAGACATAGTTGCTAAAATGCTAGGTTCCCTGACCGGGAATCGAACCCGGGCCGCGGCGGTGAGAGCGCCGAATCCTAACCACTAGACCACCAGGGACTTGATAATAGATTATATGAGGCTCACGCTTCGAGTGTGACAGTCACCTGTTATATGACACTTCATAGACAGTCCGGAGACCAGACTGAAGACATCCATCTCGCTAACTCTAACATGTTAAGCTAGCATGCTAACATTTAAGTTAATTTTAGCTACAGTAAAGTCATCAATCATGATATCAGATTGTTTCTTTCATGTACGACTCCACCTCTGAGAGGAAGAAGTTGCTCATACAGATATCCATCAAGTCCCTGGTGGTCTAGTGGTTGGGATTGGTCCCTCTTTTTGCTGTGTTCTGGGTCCGATTCCTGTTCAGGGAAAATAGGGAACAGGTTACCTTCACAGGGGAATTAGCTCAGATGGTAGAGCGCTCGCTTAGCATGTGAGAGGTAGCGGGATCGATGCCCGCATTCTCCACTGAAAGTTTTTAAGAGTTTGAGAGCCGACCCCATGTGTGCAGTCGTCCATCTTGTGGGACACGTGTGGACGTCAGTAAAGTCTGTATGACGGGCGTGGCCTTCAGGATACACACACTGTAGTATTACTTAAAACTACTGCAGTAACACTCTTACTAAAATATAAGACATTGACAAAACTACTGAAATAGTTCGAAGTCTGGACTTTTGCCGATTGACTGACGTTTGTGTGATTGTGTCTGATAGCAGCTAGCTTAGCTTGTCTTACAGGGGAATTAGCTGAAATGGTAGAGCGCTCTTAAGGGGACGGGCGATATGCGCATTAGTATAGTTAGGAGGAGATGCCTCATCTAGCGCAAAAAATTGTTTGGTTTAAACCAGGTTTCGCTGAGGTCAGCCATGTTTTTTTGGAACTCTTAAGTTCCTCACATTATTCACCACTCAGACATAGTTGCTAAAATACTAAGTTCCCTGACCGGGAATCGAACCCAGGCCGCGGCGGTGAGAGCGCCGAATCCTAACCACTAGACCACCAGGGACTTGATAATAGATTATATGAGGCTCACGCTTCGAGTGTGACAGTCACCTGTTATATGACACTTCTTAGACAGTCCAGAGACCAGACTGAAGACATCCATCTCGCTAACTCTAACATGTTAAGCTAGCATGCTAACATTTAAGTTAATTTTAGCTACAGTAAAGTCATCAATCATGATATCAGATTGTTTCTTTCATGTACGACTCCACCTCTGAGAGGAAGAAGTTGCTCATACAGATATCCATCAAGTCCCTGGTGGTCTAGTGGTTGGGATTGGTCCCTCTTTTTGCTGTGTTCTGGGTCCGATTCATGTTCAGGGAAAATAGGGAACAGGTTACCTTCACAGGGGAATTAGCTCAGATGGTAGAGCGCTCGCTTAGCATGTGAGAGGTAGCGGGATTGATGCCCGCATTCTCCAGTTAAACATTTTCAACTGGGAATAAAAAAAGGAGATTATCATATGAGAAAGTTAGCTCAAATGGTAGCATGCTAGGTAGCAAGATTGACAACTGTGTTCTGCACATGAAAACACATTTTTACAATGTTGTTGTTGTCAAACTACAAGGTCAGCCATGTTTTTTAGGGACTCTGAAGTTCTCATATTATTCACCACTCCAGACATAGTTGCTAAAATGCCAAGTTCCCTGACCGGGAATCGAACCCGGGCCGCGGCGGTGAGAGCGCCGAATCCTAACCACTAGACCACCAGGGACTTGTTGTTATCATATATGAGGCACACCATTTGAGTGCGACAGTCACCTGTTATATGACACTTCTTAGACAGTCCAGAGACCAGACCGAAGACTTCAGCCATCGATCTCGCTAACTCTCACATGTTTAGATAGCATGCTAACATTTACGCTAAATCCCGCTTAAGTCATCAATCATATCACATGTCATCCTTCATGTGAGAGGAAGAAGTTGCTCATACAGACATCCATCCAGTCCCTGGTGGTCTAGTGTTGAGAATTCTTCCCTCATATTGCTGTGTTCTGGGTCTGATTCCCGTCCAGGGAAGATAGCATTTTGGCAACGCATAACCTTTACAGGGGAATTAGCTCAAGTGGTAGAGCGCTCGCTTAGCATGTGAGAGGTAGCGGGATCGATGCCCGCATTCTCCACTGAAAGTTTTTAAGAGTTTGAGAGCCGACCCCATGTGTGCAGTCGTCCGTCTTGTGGGACACGTGTGGACGTCAGTAAAGGCTGTATGACGGGCGTGGCCTTCAGGATACACACACTGTAGTATTACTTAAAAGTACTGCAGTAACACCCTTACTAAAATATAAGACATTGACAAAACTACTGAAATAGTCCGAAGTCTGGACTTTTGCCGATTGACTGACGTTTGTGTGATTGTGTCTGATAGCAGCTAGCTTAGCTTGTCTTACAGGGGAATTAGCTGAAATGGTAGAGCGCTCTTAAGGGGACGGGCGATATGCGCATTAGTATAGTTAGGAGGAGATGCCTCATCTAGCGCAAAAAAATTGTTTGGTTTAAACCAGGTTTCGCTGAGGTCAGCCATGTTTTTTTGGAACTCTTAAGTTCCTCACATTATTCACCACTCAGACATAGTTGCTAAAAAGCTAAGTTTTCAGACCGGGAATCGAACCCGGGCCGCGGCGGTGAGAGCGCCGAATCCTAACCACTAGACCACCAGGGACTTGATAATAGTTTATATGAGGCCCACGCTTTGAGTGTGACAGTCACCTGTTATATGACACTTCTTAGACAGTCCAGAGACCAGACTGAAGACATCCATCTCGCTAACTCTAACATGTTAAGCTAGCATGCTAACATTTAAGTTAATTTTAGCTACAGTAAAGTCATCAATCATGATATCAGATTGTTTCTTTCATGTACGACTCCACCTCTGAGAGGAAGAAGTTGCTCATACAGATATCCATCAAGTCCCTGGTGGTCTAGTGGTTGGGATTGGTCCCTCTTTTTGCTGTGTTCTGGGTCCGATTCCTGTTCAGGGAAAATAGGGAACAGGTTACCTTCACAGGGGAATTAGCTCAGATGGTAGAGCGCTCGCTTAGCATGTGAGAGGTAGCGGGATCGATGCCCGCATTCTCCACTGAAAGTTTTTAAGAGTTTGAGAGCCGACCCCATGTGTGCAGTCGTCCATCTTGTGGGACAAGTGTGGACGTCAGTAAAGTCTGTATGACGGGCGTGGCCTTCAGGATACACACACTGTGGTATTACTTAAAAGTACTGCAGTAACACTCTTACTAAAATATAAGACATTGACAAAACTACTGAAATAGTTCGAAGTCTGGACTTTTGCCGATTGACTGACGTTTGTGTGATTGTGTCTGATAGCAGCTAGCTTAGCTTGTCTTACAGGGGAATTAGCTCAAATGGTAGAGCGCTCTTAAGGGGACGGGCGATATGCGCATTAGTATAGTTAGGAGGAGATGCCTCATCTAGCGCAAAAAATTGTTAGGTTTAAACCAGGTTTCGCTGAGGTCAGCCATGTTTTTTTGGAACTCTTAAGTTCCTCACATTATTTACCACTCAGACATAGTTGCTAAAATGCTAGGTTCCCTGACCGGGAATCGAACCCGGGCCGCGGCGGTGAGAGCGCCGAATCCTAACCACTAGACCACCAGGGACTTGATAATAGATTATATGAGGCTCACGCTTCGAGTGTGACAGTCACCTGTTATATGACACTTCTTAGACAGTCCAGAGACCAGACTGAAGACATCCATCTCGCTAACTCTAACATGTTAAGCTAGCATGCTAACATTTAAGTTAATTTTAGCTACAGTAAAGTCATCAATCTCGATATCAGATTGTTTCTTTCATGTACGACTCCACCTCTGAGAGGAAGAAGTTGCTCATACAGATATCCATCAAGTCCCTGGTGGTCTAGTGGTTGGGATTGGTCCCTCTTTTTGCTGTGTTCTGGGTCCGATTCCTGTTCAGGGAAAATAGGGAACAGGTTACCTTCACAGGGGAATTAGCTCAGATGGTAGAACGCTCGCTTAGCATGTGAGAGGTAGCGGGATCGATGCCCGCATTCTCCACTGAAAGTTTTTAAGAGTTTGAGAGCCGACCCCATGTGTGCAGTCGTCCATCTTGTGGGACACGTGTGGACGTCAGTAAAGTCTGTATGACGGGCGTGGCCTTCAGGATACACACACTGTAGTATTACTTAAAAGTACTGCAGTAACACTCTTACTAAAATATAAGACATTGACAAAACTACTGAAATAGTTCGAAGTCTGGACTTTTGCCGATTGACTGACGTTTGTGTGATTGTGTCTGATAGCAGCTAGCTTAGCTTGTCTTACAGGGGAATTAGCTCAAATGGTAGAGCGCTCTTAAGGGGACGGGCGATATGCGCATTAGTATAGTTAGGAGGAGATGCCTCATCTAGCGCAAAAAATTGTTTGGTTTAAACCAGGTTTCGCTGAGGTCAGCCATATTTTTTTGGAACTCTTAAGTTCCTCACATTATTTACCACTCAGACATAGTTGCTAAAATGCTAGGTTCCCTGACCGGGAATCGAACCCGGGCCGCGGCGGTGAGAGCGCCGAATCCTAACCACTAGACCACCAGGGACTTGATAATAGATTATATGAGGCTCACGATTCGAGTGTGACAGTCACCTGTTATATGACACTTCATAGACAGTCCGGAGACCAGACTGAAGACATCCATCTCGCTAACTCTAACATGTTAAGCTAGCATGCTAACATTTAAGTTAATTTTAGCTACAGTAAAGTCATCAATCATGATATCAGATTGTTTCTTTCATGTACGACTCCACCTCTGAGAGGAAGAAGTTGCTCATACAGATATCCATCAAGTCCCTGGTGGTCTAGTGGTTGGGATTGGTCCCTCTTTTTGCTGTGTTCTGGGTCCGATTCCTGTTCAGGGAAAATAGGGAACAGGTTACCTTCACAGGGGAATTAGCTCAGATGTTAGAGCGCTCGCTTAGCATGTGAGAGGTAGCGGGATCGATGCCCGCATTCTCCACTGAACGTTTTTAAGAGTTTGAGAGTCGACCCCATGTGTGCAGTCGTCCATCTTGTGGGACAAGTGTGGACGTCAGTAAAGTCTGTATGACGGGCGTGGCCTTCAGGATACACACACTGTAGTATTACTTAAAAGTACTGCAGTAACACTCTTACTAAAATATAAGACATTGACAAAACTACTGAAATAGTTCGAAGTCTGGACTTTTGCCGATTGACTGACGTTTGTGTGATTGTGTCTGATAGCAGCTAGCTTAGCTTGTCTTACAGGGGAATTAGCTCAAATGGTAGAGCGCTCTTAAGGGGACGGGCGATATGCGCATTAGTATAGTTAGGAGGAGATGCCTCATCTAGCGCAAAAAATTGTTTGGTTTAAACCAGGTTTCGCTGAGGTCAGCCATGTTTTTTTGGAACTCTTAAGTTCCTCACATTATTTACCACTCAGACATAGTTGCTAAAATGCTAGGTTCCCTGACCGGGAATCGAAAACGGGCCGCGGCGGTGAGAGCGCCGAATCCTAAACACTAGACCACCAGGGACTTGATAATAGATTATATGAGGCTCACGCTTCGAGTGTGACAGTCACCTGTTATATGACACTTCTTAGACAGTCCAGAGACCAGACTGAAGACATCCATCTCGCTAACTCTAACATGTTAAGCTAGCATGCTAACATTTAAGTTAATTTTAGCTACAGTAAAGTCATCAATCATGATATCAGATTGTTTCTTTCATGTACGACTCCACCTCTGAGAGGAAAAAGTTGCTCATACAGATATCCATCAAGTCCCTGGTGGTTTAGTGGTTGGGATTGGTCCCTCTTTTTTCTGTGTTCTGGGTCCGATTCCTGTTCAGGGAAAATAGGGAACAGGTTACCTTCACAGGGGAATTAGCTCAGATGGTAGAGCGCTCGCTTAGCATGTGAGAGGTAGCGGGATCGATGCCCGCATTCTCCACTGAAAGTTTTTAAGAGTTTGAGAGCCGACCCCATGTGTGCAGTCGTCCATCTTGTGGGACACGTGTGGATGTCAGTAAAGTCTGTATGACGGGCGTGGCCTTCAGGATACACACACTGTAGTATTACTTAAAAGTACTGCAGTAACACTCTTACTAAAATATAAGACATTGACAAAACTACTGAAATAGTTCGAAGTCTGGACTTTTGCCGATTGACTGACGTTTGTGTGATTGTGTCTGATAGCAGCTAGCTTAGCTTGTTTTACAGGGGAATTAGCTCAAATGGTAGAGCGCTCTTAAGGGGACGGGCGATATGCGCATTAGTATAGTTAGGAGGAGATGCCTCATCTAGCGCAAAAAAATTATTTGGTTTAAACCAGGTTTCGCTGAGGTCAGCCATGTTTTTTTGGAACTCTTAAGTTCCTCACATTATTCACCACTCAGACATAGTTGCTAAAATGCTAAGTTCCCTGAACGGGAATCGAACGCGGGCCGCGGCAGTGAGAGCGCCGAATCCTAACCACTAGACCACCAGGGACTTGATAATAGATTATATGAGGCTCACGCTTCGAGTGTGACAGTCACCTGTTTTATGACACTTCTTAGACAGTCCAGAGACCAGACTGAAGACATCCATCTCGCTAACTCTAACATGTTAAGCTAGCATGCTAACATTTAAGTTAATTTTAGCTACAGTAAAGTCATCAATCATGATATCAAATTGTTTCTTTCATGTACGACTCCACCTCTGAGAGGAAGAAGTTGCTCATACAGATATCCATCAAGTCCCTGGTGGTCTAGTGGTTGGGATTGGTCCCTCTTTTTGCTGTGTTCTGGGTCCGATTCCTGTTCAGGGAAAATAAGGAAAAGGTTACCTTCACAGGGGAATTAGCTCAGATGGTAGAGCGCTCGCTTAGCATGTGAGAGGTAGCGGGATCGATACCCGCATTCTCCACTGAAAGTTTTTAAGAGTTTGAGAGCCGACCCCATGAGTGCAGTCGTCCATCTTGTGGGACACGTGTGGACGTCAGTAAAGTCTGTATGACGGGCGTGGCCTTCAGGATACACACACTGTAGTATTACTTAAAAGTACTGCAGTAACACCCTTACTAAAATATAAGACATTGACAAAACTACTGAAATAGTCCGAAGTCTGGACTTTTGCCGATTGACTGACGTTTGTGTGATTGTGTCTGATAGCAGCTAGCTTAGCTTGTCTTACAGGGGAATTAGCTGAAATGGTAGAGCGCTCTTAAGGGGACGGGCGATATGTGCATTAGTATAGTTAGGAGGAGATGCCTCATCTAGCGCAAAAAAATTATTTGGTTTAAACCAGGTTTCGCTGAGGTCAGCCATGTTTTTTTGGAACTCTTAAGTTCCTCACATTATTCACCACTCAGACATAGTTGCTAAAATGCTAAGCTCCCTGAACGGGAATCGAACGCGGTCCGCGGCAGTGAGAGCGCCGAATCCTAACCACTAGACCACCAGGGACACGATAATAGATTGTATGAGGCTCAAGCTTCGAGTGTGACAGTCACCTGTTATATGACACATCTTAGACAGTCCAGAGACCAGACTGAAGACATCCATCTCGCTAACTCTAACATGTTAAGCTAGCATGCTAACATTTAAGTTAATTTTAGCTACAGTAAAGTCATCAATCATGATATCAGATTGTTTCTTTCATGTACGACTCCACCTCTGAGAGGAAGAAGTTGCTCATACAGATATCCATCAAGTCCCTGGTGGTCTAGTGGTTGGGATTGGTCCCTCTTTTTGCTGTGTTCTGGGTCCGATTGCTGTTCAGGGAAAATAGGGAACAGGTTACCTTCACGGGGGAATTATCTCAGATGGTAGAGCGCTCGCTTAGCATGTGAGAGGTAGCGGGATCGATACCCGCATTCTCCACTGAAAGTTTTTAAGAGTTTGAGAGCCGACCCCATGTGTGCAGTCGTCCATCTTGTGGGACACGTGTGGACGTCAGTAAAGTCTAAATGACGGGCGTGGCCTTCAGGATACACACACTGTAGTATTACTTAAAAGTACTGCAGTAACACTCTTACTAAAATATAAGACATTGACAAAACTACTGAAATAGTTCGAAGTCTGGTCTTTTGCTGATTGACTGACGTTTGTGTGATTGTGTCTGATAGCAGCTAGCTTAGCTTGTCTTACAGGGGAATTAGCTCAAATGGTAGAGCGCTCTTAAGGGGACGGGCGATATGCGCATTAGTATAGTTAGGAGGAGATGCCTCATCTAGCGCAAAAAATTTTTGGTTTAAACCAGGTTTCGCTGAGGTCAGCCATGTTTTTTTGGAACTCTTAAGTTCCTCACATTATTTACCACTCAGACATAGTTGCTAAAATGCTAAGTTCCCTGACCGGGAATCGAACCCGGGCCGCGGCGGTGAGAGCGCCGAATCCTAACCACTAGACCACCAGGGACTTGATAATAGATTATATGAGGCTCACGCTTCGAGTGTGACAGTCACCTGTTATATGACACTTCTTAGACAGTCCAGAGACCAGACTGAAGACATCCATCTCGCTAACTCTAACATGTTAAGCTAGCATGCTAACATTTAAGTTAATTTTAGCTACAGTAAAGTCATCAATCATGATATCAGATTGTTTCTTTCATGTACGACTCCACCTCTGAGAGGAAGAAGTTGCTCATACAGATATCCATCAAGTCCCTGGTGGTCTAGTGGTTGGGATTGGTCCCTCTTTTTGCTGTGTTCTGGGTCCGATTCCTGTTCAGGGAAAATAGGGAACAGGTTACCTTCACAGGGGAATTTGCTCTGATGGTAGAGCGCTCGCTTAGCATGTGAGAGGTAGCGGGATTGATGCCCGCATTCTCCAGTTAAACATTTTCAACTGGGAATAAAAAAAGGAGATTATCATATGAGAAAGTTAGCTCAAATGGTAGCATGCTAGGTAGCAAGATTGACAACTGTGTTCTGCACATGAAAACACATTTTTACAATGTTGTTGTTGTCAAACTACAAGGTCAGCCATGTTTTTTAGGGACTCTGAAGTTCTCATATTATTCACCACTCCAGACATAGTTGCTAAAATGCCAAGTTCCCTGACCGGGAATCGAACCCGGGCCACGGCGGTGAGAGCGCCGAATCCTAACCACTAGACCACCAGGGACTTGTTGTTATCATATATGAGGCACACCATTTGAGTGCGACAGTCACCTGTTATATGACACTTCTTAGACAGTCCAGAGACCAGACCGAAGACTTCAGCCATCGATCTCGCTAACACTCACATGTTTAGATAGCATGCTAACATTTACGCTAAATCCCGCTTAGGTCATCAATCATATCACATGTCATCCTTCATGTGAGAGGAAGAAGTTGCTCATACAGACATCCATCCAGTCCCTGGTGGTCTAGTGTTGAGAATTCTTCCCTCATATTGCTGTGTTCTGGGTCTGATTCCCGTCCAGGGAAGATAGCATTTTGGCAACACATAACCTTTACAGGGGAATTAGCTCAAATGGTAGAGCGCTGGCTTAGCATGTGGATCGATGCCCGCATTCTCCACTGAAAGTTTTTAAGAGTTTGAGAGCCGACCCCATGTGTGCAGTCGTCCATCTTGTGGGACACGTGTGGACGTCAGTAAAGTCTGTATGACGGGCGTGGCCTTCAGGATACACACACTGTAGTATTACTTAAAAGTACTGCAGTAACACCCTTACTAAAATATAAGACATTGACAAAACTACTGAAATAGTCCGAAGTCTGGACTTTTGCCGATTGACTGACGTTTGTGTGATTGTGTCTGATAGCAGCTAGCTTAGCTTGTCTTACAGGGGAATTAGCTGAAATGGTAGAGCGCTCTTAAGGGGACGGGCGATATGCGCATTAGTATAGTTAGGAGGAGATGCCTCATCTAGCGCAAAAAAATTGTTTGGTTTAAACCAGGTTTCGCTGAGGTCAGCCATGTTTTTTTGGAACTCTTAAGTTCCTCACATTATTCACCACTCAGACATAGTTGCTAAAATGCTAAGTTCCCTAACCGGGAATCGAACCCAGGCCGCGGCTGTGAGAGCGCCGAATCCTAACCACTAGACCACCAGGGACTTGATAATAGATTATATGAGGCTCACGCTTCGAGTGTGACAGTCACCTGTTATATGACACTTCTTAGACAGTCCAGAGACCAGACTGAAGACATCCATCTCGCTAACTCTAACATGTTAAGCTAGCATGCTAACATTTAAGTTAATTTTAGCTACAGTAAAGTCATCAATCATGATATCAGATTGTTTCTTTCATGTACGACTCCACCTCTGAGAGGAAGAAGTTGCTCATACAGATATCCATCAAGTCCCTGGTGGTCTAGTGGTTGGGATTGGTCCCTCTTTTTGCTGTGTTCTGGGTCCGATTCCTGTTCAGGGAAAATAGGGAACAGGTTACCTTCACAGGGGAATTTGCTCAGATGGTAGAGCGCTCGCTTCGCATGTGAGAGGTAGCGGGATTGATGCCCGCATTCTCCAGTTAAATATTTTCAACTGGGAATAAAAAAAGGAGATTATCATATGAGAGAGTTAGCTCAAATGGTAGCATGCTAGGTAGCAAGATTGACAACTGTGTTCTGCACATGAAAATACATTTTTACAATGTTGTTGTTGTCAAACTACAAGGTCAGCCATGTTTTTTAGGGACTCTGAAGTTCTCACATTATTCACCACTCAGACATAGTTGCTAAAACGCTAAATTCCCTGACCGGGAATCAAACCCAGGCCACAACAGTGAAAGCCCCCGAATCCTAACCAATAGACTAGTTGATGGATGTCTGCATGAACCAATCCTTCCTCTCAGAAGTGGCGTCGTACATGAAGAAAAACGTGTGTGTGATATCATGATTGATGACTTTAGCGGGAATTAGCTCTATTGTTAGAATGCTATCTTAACATGTGAGAGTTAGCGAGATCGATGGCTGAATTCTTCAGTCTGGTTTCTGGACCGTCTAAGAAGTGCCATGTAATACTGAACATCTGTTATTTATTTATTTGTAATATCATAGTTGTTAGCTACACAGTGTTAGCAGCTAGCAGTCCAAAGCACTTTACAGGGGAATTAGCTTAAATGGTAGCACGCTAGTTAGCATGTAAACGAGGTAGTGGTATGGATGCTTTTCTTGGAGGTGTATTACACCACGATCCCTGTGCCAATCCGCCCTTACAGGGGAATTAGCTCAAATGGTAGCATGCTTTTTTAACTAGGTAGCAAGGTTGACAACTGTGTTCTTCACATGAAAACACATGTTGTCAATGTTGTTGTTGTCAGAATACAAGGTCAGCCAAGTTTTTTCAGAACTCTTAAGTTCCTCACATTATTCACCACTCCAGACATAGTTGCTAAAATGCCAAGTTCCCTGACGGGGAATCGAACCCGGGCCGCGGCGGTGAGAGCGCCGAATCCTAACCACTAGACCATCAGGCACCTGTTTTTGCCATATATGAGGCTCCCCCTTTGAGTGTGACAGTCACCTGTTATATGACACTTCTTAGACAGTCCAGAGACCAGACTGAAGACTTCAGCCATCGATCTCGCTAACTCTCACATGTTTAGATAGCATGCTAACCCTCCATCCATCCATCCATTTTCTACCGCTTATTCCCTTTCGGGGTCGCGGGGGGCGCTGGCGCAACATTTACTCTAAATCCCGCTTAAGTCATCAACCATATCACATGTCATCCTTCATGTGAGAGGAAGAAGTTGCTCATACAGACATCCATCCAGTCCCTGGTGGTCTAGTGTTGAGAATTCTTCCCTCATATTGCTGTGTTCTGGGTCTGATTCCCGTCCAGGGAAGATAGCATTTTGGCAACACATAACCTTTACAGGGGAATTAGCTCAAATGGTAGAGCGCTGGCTTAGCATGTGGATCGATGCCCGCATTCTCCACTGAAAGTTTTTAAGAGTTTGAGAGCCGACCCCATGTGTGCAGTCGTCCATCTTGTGGGACACGTGTGGACGTCAGTAAAGTCTGTATGACGGGCGTGGCCTTCAGGATACACACACTGTAGTATTACTTAAAAGTATTGCAGTAACACTCTTACTAAAATATAAGACATTGACAAAACTACTGAAATAGTCCGAAGTCTGGACTTTTGCCGATTGACTGACGTTTGTGTGATTGTGTCTGATAGCAGCCAGCTTAGCTTGTCTTACAGGGGAATTAGCTCAAATGATAGAGCGCTCTTAAGGGGACGGGCGATATGCGCATTAGTATAGTTAGGAGGAGATGCCTCATCTAGCGCAAAAAAATTGTATGGTTTAAACCAGGTTTCGCTGAGGTCAGCCATGTTTTTTTGGAACTCTTAAGTTCCTCACATTATTCACCACTCAGACATAGTTCCTAAAATGCTAAGTTCCCTGACCGGGAATCGAACCCGGGCCGCGGCGATGAGAGCGCCGAATCCTAACCACTAGACCACCAGGGACTTGATAATGGATTATATGAGGCTCACACTTCGAGTGTGACAGTCACCTGTTATATGACACTTCTTAGACAGTCCAGAGACCAGACTGAAGACATCCATCTCGCTAACTCTAACATGTTAAGCTAGCATGCTAACATTTAAGTTAATTTTAGCTACAGTAAAGTCATCAATCATGATATCAGATTGTTTCTTTCATGTACGACTCCACCTCTGAGAGGAAGAAGTTGCTCATACAGATATCCATCAAGACCCTGGTGGTCTAGTGGTTGGGATTGGTCCCTCTTTTTGCTGTGTTCTGGGTCCGATTCCTGTTCAGGGAAAATAGGGAACAGAATACCTACACAGGGGAATTAGCTCAAATGGTAGAGTGCTCGCTTAGCATGTGAGAGGTAGCGGGATCGATACCCGCATTCTCCAGTTAAATATTTTCAACTGGGAATAAAAAAAGGAGATTATCATATGAGAGAGTTAGCTCAAATGGTAGCATGCTAGGTAGCAAGATTGACAACTGTGTTCTGCACATGAAAATACATTTTTACAATGTTGTTGTTGTCAAACTACAAGGTCAGCCATGTTTTTTAGGGACTCTGAAGTTCTCACATTATTCACCACTCAGACATAGTTGCTAAAACGCTAAATTCCCTGACCGGGAATCAAACCCAGGCCACAACAGTGAAAGCCCCCGAATCCGAACCAATAGACTAGTTGATGGATGTCTGCATGAACCAATCCTTCCTCTCAGAAGTGGCGTCGTACATGAAGAAAAACGTGTGTGTGGTATCATGATTGATGACTTTAGCGGGAATTAGCTCTATTGTTAGAATGCTATCTTAACATGTGAGAGTTAGCGAGATCGATGGCTGAATTCTTCAGTCTGGTTTCTGGACCGTCTAAGAAGTGCCATGTAATACTGAACATCTGTTATTTATTTATTTGTAATATCATAGTTGTTAGCTACACAGTGTTAGCAGCTAGCAGTCCAAAGCACTTTACAGGGGAATTAGCTTAAATGGTAGCACGCTAGTTAGCATGTAAACGAGGTAGTGGTATGGATGCTTTTCTTGGAGGTGTATTACACCACGATCCCTGTGCCAATCCGCCCTTACAGGGGAATTAGCTCAAATGGTAGCATGCTTTTTTAACTAGGTAGCAAGGTTGACAACTGTGTTCTTCACATGAAAACACATGTTGTCAATGTTGTTGTTGTCAGAATACAAGGTCAGCCAAGTTTTTTCAGAACTCTTAAGTTCCTCACATTATTCACCACTCCAGACATAGTTGCTAAAATGCGAAGTTGCCTGACCGGGAATCGAACCGGGGCCGCGGCGGTGAGAGCGCCGAATCCTAACCACTAGACCACCAGGGACTTGTTGTTATCATATATGAGGCTCACCCTTTGAGTGTGACAGTCACCTGTTATATGACACTTCTTAGACAGTCCAGAGACCAGACTGAAGACTTCAGCCATCGATCTCGCTAACTCTCACATGTTTAGATAGCATGCTAACATTTACGCTAAATCCCGCTCAAGTCATCAATCATATCACATGTCTTCCTTCATGTGAGAGGAAGAAGTTGCTCATACAGACATCCATCCAGTCCCTGGTGGTCTAGTGTTGAGAATTCTTCCCTCATATTGCTGTGTTTTGGGTCTGATTCCCGTCCAGGGAAAATAGTATTTTGGCAACACATAACCTTTACAGGGGAATTAGCTAAAATGGTAGAGCGCTCGCTTAGCATGTAAGAGGTAGCGGGATTGATGCCCGCGTTCTCCAGTGGAACTTTTTAGAGTTTGAGATCCTCCCCCATGTGTACAGTCGTCCATCTTGTGGGACACTTGTGGACATCAGTAAAGTCTGTATGACGGGGACAGCTGGTAGTGGGCATGGCCTTCAGTATTCACAGACTGTAGTATTACTTTAAAGTACTGCAGTAACACTCTTGCTAAAATATAAGACGTTGACAAATGTACTGAAATAGTCCAAAGTCTGGACTTTTGCCGATTGACTTATGTTTGTGTGATTGTGTCTGATAGCAGCTAGCTTAGCTTGTCTAACAGGGGCATTAGCTCAAATATATATTCTTAACTGTCTATGCGACATCAAGGCTTGGTTAGCCCAGAATTTTTTAATAATGAATGGGAGAAAAACAGAAATTTTAGTTTTTGGTCTGGCCCTCACTGACTTGGGACCATTGCAAAATGATGTGCGTCCCAAAGTCACCAGCCTTGGCGTCACTATAGACAGCGATTTTAAACTAGACAAACAAGACAATGGCGTTTTTTAAAATTGTGTTTTTATCACCTTCGTATTTTAGTAAAGGTTAAACCGTTTTTATCTTTTAACCTTTTTGAACAAGTCATGCATGCTTTTGTTTCAAGTCGCCTGGACTACTGCAATGCACTTTATGCTGGCATTAGCCAAAAAGCTCTCCCCCTGTTACAGTTAGTCCAGAACGCGGCAGCACGACTTTTAACAGGCGCCAGGAAACGCCAGCATATAACCCCAAGTCTTCAGAGTTTGCACTGGCTCCCTGTTCATTTTAGAATTGATTTTAAAACATTGCTGTTTGTTTTTAAATCTTTACATGGACTGGCACCTCAATATATCTCGGACCTCATCCAAATTTACACTCCTGCACGTGCTCTGAGGTCCGATAGCCAGCTCCAGCTCGTGGTGCCCAAGACCAGACTTAAGACCAGGGGAGACAGGACAGGGCCTTCTCTGTGGTCGTCCCTGAGCCCTGGAACACTCTGCCGCTCCATGTTCAAACTGTTTCCACAGTGGAGTGTTTTAAGTTTATGGTGAAACCTAACTTTTATTCTTTGGTTTTTAACACTACGTGAGTTGTGTGGTCCTCTGTCCTCTGTTGTCCTCTGTGTTTTTTATACACTTTGATTTTTATTTTACTGTTTTAATTGATTTTGCCCTTTAAAATAGTTTTTAATCATTTGTTTTTATATTGTTTTTATTGGTTTTATTTTTTATTTATTTTTTGTTTTATTCATTCATTGGTGGAGCATAATATTGTTTTTAACATGGCTGTGCAGCACTTTGGAAACGTTATTGTTGTTTAAATGTGCTATATAAATGAAGTGGATTGGATTGGATTGAAATGGTAGAGCGCTCTTAAGGGCACGGGCAATATGCGCATTAGTATAGTTAGGAGGAGATGGCTCATCTTCCACAAAAAAATCGTCTGGTTTAACACAGGTTTCGCTGAGGTCAGCCATGTTTTTTTGGAACTCTTAAGTTCCTCACATTATTCACCACTCAGATATAGTTGCTAAAATGCAAAGTTCCCTGGCCGGGAATCGAACCCGGGCCGCGGCAGTGAAAGCGCCGAATCCTATCCACTAGACCACCAGGGACTTGATGAGGGACTGTATGACGCTCACATTTTGAGTGTGACAGTCACCTGTTACATGACACTTCTTAGACAGTCCAGAGACCAGACTGAAGACTTCAGCCATCCATCTCGCTAACTCTCATATGGTAAGCTAGCATGCTAACATTTAAGCTAATTTTAGCTACAGTAAAGTCATGAATCATGATATCACAGATGTTTTTTTTCATGTACGACTCTGAGAGGAAGAAGTTGCTCATACAAACATCCATCAAGTCCCTGGTGGTGGTTAGGATTGGTCCCTCTTTTTGCTGTGTTCTGGGTCTGATTCCCGTTTAGGGAAAATAGGGAACAGGGCACTTTACAGGGGAATTAGCTCAAATGGTAGAGCGCACGCTTAGCATGTGAGAGATAGCGGGATCGATGCCCGCATTCTCCAGTTAAACATTTTCAACCGGGAATAAAAAAAGGAGTTTAGCATAAGAGAGAGTTAGCTCAAATGGTAGCATGGTAGGTAGCAAGATTGACAACTGTGTTCTCCACATGAAAACACATTTTGACAATGTTGTTGTTGTCAAACTACAAGGTCAGCCATGTTTTTTACGGACTCACATTATTCACCACTCAGACATAGTTGCTAAAATGCTAAGTCCCCTCACCGGACCTCAAACCTGGGCCGCAGCATTAAGGGTGCTGAATCTTAACCATAACTCCACCAGGGATTGGAAGTGGTCTTTGACTCTTGTCACCTGGCCAGGTGACGCGTCTGGAGCACACCTGGGCGACATTACGCCAGCGGCACACAGAGGGCGCCATTCTCTACCAGAAAACTCTGCGGCCCTTCATGATGAGGCTGAATGAAGGCAAAGGTATGATACACTATTATAGCAGTGATACCATGTTGTGATATCAGTTATTCTTATCGTTTCTTGTCTTAGAAGGATTAGTCACACTTGGAATGTAGCAAGATGTCGACTTTAATGATTATTCATGACTTGATGTACTGCATCATGATTAGGGATGGTACTGTTCACATTGAATCGATACGGTACCAATTCCAGGTGCCTAGGAGTCAATACTGGTACTCAAATGTACCAATTTTTGGAAAATATTTTGTTTCATTATTTATATATTTCCCGAATGACCACGCTTTTTACCTCTCTCTCTCTCTCTCTCTCTCTCTCTCTCTTTCTCTCTCTCTCTCTCTCTGGATATATATATACATATATGTATGTATGTATGTGTATATACACATATCTATGTGTATATATATATATATATATATATATATACCTATATGTACAGTATGAATACATATATTCATATATGAAAAAAACAAAAAAATATATATACATATATATATATTATATATGTAGATATATACCTATATATATTAAACAAACATAACAATAACAAGTTTGTAATGGATCTCATTATCAAAACAACACAACAGATAGCAGAACTCTCAATGCGCCCACATACAAAAAGTCCTGCTGGTGCATTCATAACATTCCCAGTCATTTTTAACATTTAAAAAATTTGGGGGATTTGAAAACAATTAAAAAATTATGGATATGTTAAATATTTTAAATAATCTTGAACATTTTACACATTTGTCAAACATATTTAGGTATTTTCAAACATTTCCAAAATGTTGAACATTTCAACGCACTTTTAACATTTAAAAAAAATATAATATTTTAAAACATGTTTAACAATCTATAAACATTTTTAATATTTTTCAAACCTTTTTCACATTTTTTTGGGAAATATTTTGGCATTTTTAAACATTTTATAAATGTTAAACCTTTTAAAGCATTTTTAACATTTTAATGTATAAAATATGTAACATTTATAAAGCATTTTTCATATAAATTTTTTTTAGCATTTTTTAACATTTTAAACATTTCTAACATTTTAAAAAATGTTAAGCATTTTCAAACATTTTAAAAATGTTAAACATTTCAATGCATTTTTAACATTTTAAAATACTTTTTAAAAATACTTTTAAAATAATTGTTTAATATTTTTACTTTTTATAACTAATGTTAACATATTGCACATGTTTAACAAAACTTTTTTAAATATGTAAACTATTTTCATACACTTTAAAGATTTTAACATTTAAAATGTAAAAATTGTTGTGACCATTTACAAGGGCAATTTTGCAAGGGGAATTAGCTCAAACGGTAGAGTCCTTGCTTAGCATGCGAGAGGTAGCGGGATCAATACCCGCATTCTCCATGACTTCTTTATTTTTGTGCGATTCCAACTGTCCTGACGCCTCTCCGCACGTCACGTCTGTGTCGCAGAAAGCTGTCCTCTGTCCAGCACCAGCTTCCCGCACGTCCTGCCCCTCCTTTACCTGCTGGAGAGAGGCGTGGCGCTGGGTGAGGGGGCGGAGCCTTGGGAGACGGCGGAGGATGGCGTGGACGTGGTCATGTTGCATCTCGAGGCGGCCAGGACCGTGGCACAACTAGGCGACGTCTACAGGTCCAACGCTGAGAGCAAACTGCAAGGTCAAAAGACACACAAACACACAAATATGTATTTTCTTAAATACGTGTCTCAAAACCCCATGAATTTTAGGTTTACACTAATAAAATGAGCAAAATGTTAGCATTAAACATTAGCATGCTAACGTAAGCGTGTTACAATGAAATAGTTAGCACACTTGCAAGAAAGAGACATGTCTAGAACCCCATTAATTTTAGGTTTGTACGAGTACATTAGCAAAAATATTTGCATAAAACGTTAGCATGCTAATTTAAGCTTTTATAATGGGAACTGTTAGCATACTTTAAAGAAAGAGATATTTCTCAAAACCCCTAAATTTTAGGTTCATTCAATTAAAATAGAAAAAATGTTTGCATAAAACATTAGCATGCTAACGTTAGCATGTATTAATGGGAATAGTTAGCATACTTGCAAGAAAAAGATACGTCTCAAAACCCATGAATTTAAGGTTCGTACGAGTAAAATAGCAAAAGTGTTTGCATAAAACGTTAGCATGCTAACGTTAACATGTTATAATGGGAACAGTTAGCATACTTTTAAGAAAGAGCTACGTCTCAAAACCCATTAATTTTATCTTTCAGTCATAAAAATGAGCTAAAAAGCTAGCGTAAAACATAAGCACGCTATGCCATGAATTTTACGTTCAAATATTTCCAATTAGCTAAAATGCTAGCATAAAACAGTAATGTTAGCATGATAACAGAGGAAATGTTTTTCTTCTCAGTGCAGAAAATCCCAAATGTTCATGTCAGAATTGGAATTCGAATGAATTAGTAATTTTCTTCTCATAGTGAGGATAATCAAAAAGCACTTTTGTCAGAAGTGGGATTCGAACCCACGCCTACAGAGTAGACTACGACCTGAACGTAGCGCCTTAGACCGCTCGGCCATCCTGACAGTTACAGGGCCTTACATGCTAATGGTAGAATGGCTCTGTATATAAATGTAGTATTTGTTATCACATATTACTATTTTATGACTGAATATATCATTTTGATTGAAGCTAAAAAGCTTGAATAAAACATAAGCATGCTAACTTTAGCTTGTTGTAATGGGAAAAGTTAGTATACCTGTAAAATGGAGACATGTCTCAAAAACTATGAATTTTAGCTTTCAATCATCAAAATGAGCTAAAATGCTAGTATACAACATTAACACGCTAATGTTGGCATGATCATTTAAAACATGTTAGCATACCTCTAAGATAGCACTAAGTATCAAATGCCATGAATTTTAGGTTCAAATACTAACAATTAGCTAAAATGCTAGCATGAAACAATAACATGCTAACTAATGTTAGCATGGTGAAATAGGAAAAGTTGGCACACTTCTGACAATGCCATGTATCGAAGGCCCCAGATTTTTAGGTTTATACAAATACAATTATCAAAAAATATTAGCATTAAAATGGTAAAATAAGATAAGTTTAGCATGTTAGCATGCAACAGCTGGATGCTAATTTTAGCTTGAAAACAGGATAAGTTCATGTCATAGATAAAATGAATTAGATGTTTTTTTTATCACAGTGAGGAAAATCCAAAATGTTCTTGTCAGAGGTGGTGTTCGAACCAACGCCTACAGAGTAGTCTACCACCTGAACGTAGCTCCTTAGAACGCTCGGCCATCCTGACATCCATCAGCCCTGACACGCCCACACATGCTAATGGTTTAATGGCTTCAACAATAAAGTTACTATATGTTGTCAAAACGACTGTTTTATAATTCAATACATCATTTTGATTGAAGCTAAAAGCTTGCATTAAATGCTAACATGCTAATGCTAGCTTGTTATATTAAGAAGAGTTAGTATAATTTAAGACAGAGACATGTCCTAACCAAAGAAGTTTTGGTTTAAGTGATAAAAAAATAATCTTAGATGCTAGCGTAAAATGGTAGCATTTTAATGTTAGTATAATAACAGAGGAAATGTTTTTCATGTTATAAATGAATGAATAAATTTATAATTTTCTTCTTAGTGCAGTAAATCATACTTACTGTTCTCAATATAACAAGCTAGCATTAGCATGTTAGCATTTAATGCAAGCTTTTAGCGTCAATGAAAATGATATATTGAATTATAAAATAGTTGTTTTGACAACATATAGCAACTTTATTGTTGAAGCCAATAAACAATTAGCATGTGTGGGCGTGTCAGGGCTGATGTCTGTCAGGATGGCCGAGTGGTCTAAGGCGCTACGTTCAGGTCGTAGTCTACTCTGTAGGCGTGGGTTCGAATCCCACTTCTGACAACAAAACTTTTTGATTTTCCTCACTGTGAGAAGAAAATTACTAATTCATTTTATCTATGTAGACCGTAGCACTTTGGACCACTCGGCCATCCTGACAGCCATAGGGTCGGACACACCCACACATGCTAATGGTTTAATGGCTTCATGTACAAAGTTTGTGTTTGTTTTCAAAAACTACTGTTTTACAATTGAATATATAATTTTGACTGAAGCTAAACAGCTTGCGTAAAACATTATCATGCTAACGTTAGCCTGTTATATTGAGAACAGTTAGCATGCTTAGGAAATGGAGACATGTCCAAACCAAATAAATGGTGGTTTTAACGGTCAAATTGAGCTTAAATGCTTGTATAAAACGTTAACATGCTAACATAGGAAAAGTTAATCATCGCATAGATAGTTAGTTGAATTAGTTAGTTAAAATCCCTGATTGTTAGGTTTCAACATACAGTGAGCATAAAACATTAGCATGCTAAAATACAAGAAGTTATACTTCTAAGATTGCGCCAAATATCAAAATCTCTGATTGTTTGGTTTAAAAATACAAAATGAGCTAAAAAGATTAAAAAAAAAAAACGGTACCATGCTAACATTAGCTTGTTAGAATTTTAGCTTTCAATCAAAACATTTGCAAAAATGCTAGCATAAGAAAAATAGCACCCTAATGTTAGCATGATGATATTCCATCCTATAGATAGAATGCTGATGTTAGGATATAAAAAATCTGTGATTGTTAGGTTTAAACGTACAAAATGAGCTAAAATGTTAGGATAAAACAGTAGCATGCTAACATTAGCTTGTTAGTATGCTTGCAAAATGGAGACGTGTCCAAACCAAATAAGTGTTGGTTTAAATAATAAAATTGATCTTAGATGAAAGCATTAAAATGTTAGCATACTATAGTTATAATGCTAATGTTAGCAGTATAACAGGAAAAAGTTCATGTCATAAATAAAATGAATTAGTAATTTTCTTCTCACAGTGAGGAAAATCCAAAATGTTCTTGTCAGAAGTGGGATTTGAACCCACGCCTACAGAGTAGACTACGACCTGAACGTAGCGCCTTAGACCGCTCGGCCATCCTGACATCCGTGCGGACCCAGATGGCCCACACATTCTAATCGTTTAATGGCTTCAGCGAAAAAGTTGCTATATGTTTCAGACATTTCTTTTTTATAATTTGATATATCATTTTGATTGAAGCTAAAAGCTTGCATTAAATGCTAACATGCTAATGCTAGCTTGTTATATTGAGAACAGTTAGTATAATTTAAGACAGAGACATGTCCTAACCAAATAAGTTTTGGTTTAAGTGAAAAAAATGATCTTAGATGCTAGCATAAAACGTTAGCATGTTAATGTTAGCTTAATAACAGAGGAAATGTTTTTCACATTATAAATGAATGAATAAATGAATCATTTTCTTCTCAGTGCAGTAAATCCAAAATGTTCATGTCAGAAGAGGGATTCGAACCCACGCCTACAAAGTACACTACAGCCTAAATGTATGCTAATTGCTTAATGGCTTCATGGACAAACTTGGTGTTTGTTATCAAAAACTACTGTATAATTGAATATATAATTTTGATTGAAGCTAAAAAGCTTGCATAGAACGTTAGCATGCTAACGTTAGCTTGTTATAATGCGAACAGTTAGTATACCTGTAAAATGGAGACATGTCTCAAAACCCATGAATTTTAAGTTTCAATCATCAAAATCAGCTAAAATGTTAGCATAAAACATAAGCAGGCTAATGTTAGCATAATAATAGAAAAAACTTTAGCATATTTCTAAGATAGCACCCAGTATCAAATGCCATGAATTTTAGGTTCAAATAATTACAATTAGCTAAAATGCTAGCATAAAACAATAACCTGCTAACTAATGTTATCATGGTGACAGGAAAAGTTGGCATACTTCTGAAAATGCCATGTATCAAAAGCCAAGACTTTTAGGTTTATACAAATAAAATTATCAAAAAATATCAGCATTAAAATTTTAACATGCTAAAGTAGGAGAATTTAACATACTTCTAAGGTGGCACCAAGTCTCAAAATAAAACATTATCATGGTGACATTAGCTTGTTATATTGACAACAGTTAGAAAACTTGCAAAACCTAACAATTTTTGGTTTAAATGATAAAAAATGATCTTAGAGGCTAGCATAAAATGTCAGCATGCTAATGTTAGCATCCAAAACACGGGCGTTGCTGTGGCAGGTTTCCAGGAGCAGGACGACATCTTGGAAGTGTTCCGGACCGACTTCCAGATGAGGCTACTGTGGGGGAGCAGGGGCGCCGTGGAGAGCCAGGCGCCGCGCTACGCCAAATTCCAGCAGGTGCTGACGGCTTTGTCCAACAGGCTGGAGCCGCCCGCGCCCCAGGCCACAAAAACCTGACTTGGGACTCCCGCCAAGACATCAATACGC
Organism: Nerophis ophidion; assembly: GCF_033978795.1. Taxonomy (NCBI): domain Eukaryota; kingdom Metazoa; phylum Chordata; class Actinopteri; order Syngnathiformes; family Syngnathidae; genus Nerophis; species Nerophis ophidion. The sequence continues at coordinate 13,131,277 of NC_084611.1, forward strand.
CGTTTTTTAAACGGTCCCCACAATGTCTGTTTCCGTGACTCGAGTGTGTGACGTGTCAAACATGCAATATGCCGTTTTTTAGACGGTCCCCACAAGGTCTGTTCCGACGACTCGAGTGTGTGAAGTGTCAAACATGCAATATGCCGTTTTTTAGACGGTCCCCACAAGGTCTGTTCCGACGACTCGAGTGTGTGAAGTGTCAAACATGCAATATGCCGTTTTTTAGACGGTCCCCACAAGGTCTGTTTTTTAGACGGTCCCCACAAGGTCTGTTCCGACGACTCGAGTGTGTGACGTGTCAAACATGCAATATGCCGTTTTTTAGACGGTCCCCACAAGGTCTGTTCCCATGACTCGAGTGTGTGAAGTGTCAAACATGCAATATGCCGCTTTTTAGACGGTCCCCACAAGGTCTGTTCCCATGACTCGAGTGTGTGAAGTGTCAAACATGCAATGTGCCGTTTTTTAGACGGTCCCCACAAGCTCCGTTCCCCCAGAAGGTGTGTGAAGTGTCCAACATGGGTACTCACAAGAAACTGTTTGTTCTCTGGGATCCCGAGTGAGGGTGTGGTCCTCGGTTGTCACGTGACGTCCGGAAAACGTTGCAGACCGCACGTTCTAGCGCAGAACTTTGCCGAGCATGTTTGTTGACGTTGTGAAGGCTGGACCTCCACGACACGCCAACAGTATCGCATTATTCCCAAAACGTAATCCTACATTCCATTAGCATGTGACTATTGGAACAGTTAGCATTTTTGCAAGAAAGAGATATGTCTCAAAACCCATGAATTGTAGGTTTATACAAATAAATTAGCAATTTTTTTTAGCATAAAACATTAGCATGTTAATGTTAGTGTGTTATAATAGGTACCGTTAGCATACTTGCAAGAAGGAGTCAGTAGAAATGTTGATGGGCCTGCTATCTGTGCTGTGAGCCTCTGGCCCCCAGGTTGATTGATGTTAAACAGCTAGCATACAACGTTAGCGTGTTATAATATGTACGGTTAGCATACTTGCAAGATTTGTCTCAAAACCCATGAATTTTAGGTTTACACAAATAAATTAGCAAAAATGTTTGCATAAAACATTAGCATGCTAAGGTTAGCGTGTTATAATAGGAACAGTTAGCATCCTTGCAAGGAGTCTCTGTAGAAATGTAAACAAAAGGTTTATGTTTGAATCCCAAAGTGAACTTAAACACTGGTCTTTTTTTTCCTCTCAATTATTTAACAAACAAAACAAGTTTGATAACATTTTATTAAGGGAATAAAAGTGTCTTTTTTTAGACATTTGTGTCATTTTAACATCATTATGTGATTTTCACGGACTGATGACTTGTCAAAGGAATAAAAACACATTAACACAAACTTATGTCCTGTCTTTATTAGACAATACTGGGAATGTTTTATTGTGAAATTAAAAAGTCCTTTTGGCGTGTTCATTACATTACCAATCATTTTTAACATTTTCAAACATTTAAAAATGTTTGAAGATGTTAAAAATGTTGGACTTTTCAAACATTATAAAGATGTTAAACATTTTAAAGCATTTTTAACATTTCAAACACTTCAAAGCATTTTTAATATTTAAACATTTTAACATTTTTCAAATGGAGCTTTTTTGATGGGCAATGAAAAAGGACTTTAGTATATGAGAAAGTTAGCTCAAATGGTAGCATGCTAGCCTAACATGTGAGAGTTAGTGAGGTGGATGGTTGAATTATTCAATCTTGTCTCTGGACCGTCTATTAAGTGTCATGTAATACTGAACATCTGTTATTTATTTATTTGTAATATCATAGTTGTTAGCTACATAATGATAGCAACTAGCAGTCCAAAAGACTTTACAGTGGAATTAGCTTGAATGGTAGCATGCTAGCTAGCTAGGTAGCAAGATTGACAAATGAAAACACGTTCTGGGTCTGTTTTGTCAAACTACAAGGTTAGCCATGTTTTTTAGGAACTCTTAAGTTCCTCACATTATTCACAACTCCAAACATAATTGTTAAATTGCCAAATTCCCCGACCGGGAATCGAACCCGGGCCGCAGCGGTGAGAGCGCCGAATCCTAACCACTAGACCACCAGGGACTTGTTGGAAGTTTTACTCTCAAAGTCTGAGCCTCATATAATTTCTTGAAGAGAAATTGTATGAGGCTCACACTTTGAATGTGACAGTCACGTGTTACATGACACTTCTTAGACAGTCCAGAGACCAGACTGAAGACTTCAGCCATCGATCTCGCTAACTCTCATATGTTAAGATAGCATGCTAACATATAAGCTAATTTCAGCTAAAGTTATCAATCATGATATCACACGTCTTCCTTCATGTGAGAGGAAGAAGTTGCTCATACAGACATCCATCAAGTCCCTGGTGGTCACGTGGTTAAGATTGGTCCCTCATATTGCCGTGTTCTGGGTCTGATTCCCGTCTAGGGAAAATAGGATTTTTGCAATGAAGAACCGTTACAGGGGAATTAGCTCAAATGGTAGAGCGCTCGCTTAGCATGTGAGAGGTAGCGGGATCGATGCCCGCATTCTCCACTGGAACTTTTTAGAGTTTGAGAGCCGACCCCATGTGTGCAGTCGTCCATCTTGTGGGACACGTGTGGACGTCAGTAAAGTCTGTATGACGAGGACAGCTGGAAATGGGCGTGGCCTTCAGGATACACACACTGTAGTATTACTTTAAAGTACTGCAGTAACACTCTTACTAAAATATAAGATGTTGACAAAGGGGCTGAAATAGTGCAAAGTCTGGACTTTTGCCGATTGACTGACGTTTGTGTGATTGTGTCTGATAGCAGCTAGCTTAGCTTGTCTTACAGGGGAATTTGCTCAAATAGTAGAGCGCTCTTAAGGGGACGGGCGATATGCGCATTAGTATAGTTAGGAGGAGATGCCTCATCTAGCGCAAAAAAATCGTTTGGTTTAAGGCAGGTTTCGCTGATGTCAGCCATGTTTTTTCAGAACTCTTAAGTTCCTCACATTATTCACCACTCAGACATAGTTGCTCAAATGCTAAGTTCCCTGACGGGAATCGAACGCGGGCCGCGGCGGTGAGAGCGCCGAATCCTAACCACTAGACCACCAGGGACTTGACGACTGACCATATGAGGCTCACGCTTCGAGTGTGACAGTCACCTGTTACATGACACTTCTTAGACAGTCCGGAGACCAGACTGAAGACTTCAGCCATCGATCTCGCTAACTCTCTCATGTTAAGCTAGCATGCTAACATTTAAGCTAATTTTAGCTACAGTAAAGTCATCATTCATGATATCACAGATGTTTTCTTTCATGTACGACTCCACCTCTGAGAGGAAGAAGTTGCTCATACAGACATCCATCAAGTCCCTGGTGGTGGTTAGGATTGGTCCCTCTTTTTGCTGTGTTCTGGGGCCGATTCCCGTTCAGGGAAAATAGGGAACAAATCACCTTTACAGGGGAATTAGCTCAAATGGTAGAGCGCTCGCTTAGCATGTGAGAGGTAACGGGATCGATGCCCGCATTCTCCAGTTAAACATTTTCATCCAGGAATAAAAAAAGGAGATTAGCATTTGAGAGAGTTAGCTCAAATGCTAGCATGCTAGGCAGCAAGATTGACAACTGTGTTCTCCACATGAAAACGCAATTTTACAATGTTGTTGTTGTCAAACTACAAAGTCAGCCATGTTTTTTAGGGACTCTGAAGTTCTCACATTATTCACCACTCAGACATAGTTGCTAAAATGCTAAGTCCCCTCACCGGGAATCAAACCTGGGCCGCAGCATTAAGAACGCCGAATCTTAACCATAAGTCCACCAGGGATTGGAAGTGGTCTCTGACTCTTGTCACCCGGCCAGGTGACATATCTGGATCACACCTGGGCGACATTACGTCAGCGCCACACAGAGGGCGCCATTCTCTACCAGAAAACTCTGCGGCCCTTCATGATGAGGCTGAATGAAGGCAAAGGTATGATACACTATTATAGCAGTGATACCATGTTGTGGTATCAGTTATCCTTATTGTTTCTTGTCTTAGAAGGATTGTAGCGATGTAGCAAGATGTTGACTCTAATGATTATTCATGACTTTATGTACTGCATCATGATTAAGGATGGTACTGTTCACATTGAATCGATACGGTACCAATTCCAGGTGCCTAGGAGTCAATACCCCCGTCCAAAGGCAAAACCCAGTAACTCAATTTTGGTCAAAACTGAGCTGATAATTGTTGTATGTTATCGTTATTAAAATACAGTTCTACAAGACATCCAACGATGTGCTATTTAGAACAATAACATAACACTTTGCCGTGTTCCAAGTCCGATTCCCGTTCAGGGAAAATAGCAATTTGGTAACAGGGATTCTTAACAGGGGAATTAGCTCAAATGGTAGAGCGCTCGCTTAGCATGTGAGAGGTAGCGGAAGTCGATGCCCGTATTCTCCAGGGGAGCTTTTTTGACGGGCAATGAAAAAGGACTTTAGTATATGAGAAAGTTAACTCAAATGGTAGCATGCTAGCTTAACATGTGAGAGTTAGTGAGGTGGATGGCTGAATTTTTCAATCTGGTCCCTGGACCGTCTATTAAGTGTCATGTAATACAGAACATCTGTTATTTATTTATTTGTAATATCATCGTTGTTTGCTACACGGTGACAGCAGCTAGCAGTCCAAAAGACTTTACAGTGGAACTAACTTGAATGGTAGCATGCTAGCTTAGCTGGGTAGCAAGATTGACAACTGAAAACACATTCTGGGACTGTTTTGTCAAACTACAAGGTCAGTCATGTTTTTTAGGAATTCTTAAGTTCCTCACATTATTCACCACTCCAGACATGGTTGCTAATCTGCCAAATTCCCTGACCAGGAATCGTACCCGGGCCGCGGCGGTGAGAGCGCCGAATCCTAACCACCAGACCACCAGGGACTTGATAATAGATTGTTTGAGGCTCACACTTTTAATGTGACAGTCACCTGTTATATGACACTTCTTAGACAGTCCAGAGGCCAGACTGAAGACTTCAGCCATCGATCTCGCTAACTCTCATATGTTAAGCTAGCATGCTAACATTTAAGCTAATTCCCGCTAAAGTCATCAATCATGATATCACACGTCTCCCTTCATGTGAGAGGAAGAAGTTGCTCATACAGACATCCATCAAGTCCCTGGTGGTCCCGTGGTTAGGATCGGTCCCTCATATTTCCGTGTTCTGGGTCTGATTCCCGTCTAGGGAAAATAGGATTTTGGCAACATATAACCTTTACAGGGGAATTAGCTCAAATGGTAGAGCGCTCGCTTCGCATGTGAGAGGTAGCGGGATCGATGCCCGCATTCTCCATTGGAACTTTTTAGAGTTTGAGAGCCGACCCCATGTGTGCAGTCGTCCATCTTGTGGGACACTAGTGGACAACAGTATAGTCTGTTTGAAGAGGACAGCTGCAAGTGGGCGTGGCCTTCAGGATACACACACTGTAGTATTACTTTAAAGTACTGCAGTAACACTCTAACTAAAATATAAGACGTTGACAAAGGGACTGAAATAGTCCAAAGTCTGGACTTTTGCCGATTGACTGACGTTTGTGTGATTGTGTCTGATAGCAGCTAGCTTAGCTTGTCTTGCAGGGGAATTAGCTCAAATGGTAGAGCGCTCTTAAGGGGACGGGCAATATGCGCATTAGTACAGTTAGGAGGAGATTCCTCATCTAGGGCAAAAAAATCGTCTGGTTTAAGCCAGGTTTTGCTGAGACCAATGACGTTAAGATTGTTGTCTCTAACGACCTCATTAACTAATAACCTTTGAGGGACAATGATCTTATATTTAAAAAGCCCATATTATAGGTAGTGGGCTGTTTTAAGGAGTTTTTGATCAAATGCAATATTAATAATGTTGCGTATATTATGCGCAGAGCACCTAAAATAATTACGACCATATCTAAGAATTGATATGACAGGAATTTTCAGATTGTTTGCTTGGTGCTGCGAAAAACAGAACGCATCATAATTTGCCACCATAGTAGAACGCATGTCCAACTCTGACACAGTCATAACAGAAAAAACATTATGTGAGTTGTGTATTATTCTAAGAGAATTGCTATGTGTGCAGGGATTATCCAGCCTGGCGCTGCCTAGTTTGAACTTAACTGACTCCTCACCTGGACTAGCGGGCTCTGTAATTGCTCTAGTGCAGTTAGTCAAGTGTGACTCAAACAGAAATCTATGTTTCTGGGCAAGTTGATAGCGCCTTCCTGGTTAGGGTGAAGGCTGTCTCTCATCAGCAAGCCAGGTTTGCCCCAGAAAGAGGGCCAATTATCAATATACGTTAGTCCCTGTTGTCTACAGGAGCTAGCCAGCCACTTATTAAGCGAGACTAATCTGCTATATCTCTCATCATTGCCTCTCGCAGGCAGGGGGCCAGGGACAATTACTTGATGCCTGGACATTTTTCTAGCGATATCACAAGTCCTGGCTATGTTTCTCTTTGTAATCCCTGACTGTCTCATCCTAGTGTCATTGGAGCCAACGTGTACAACTATGTTCACATAACTAGTAGTGTGATCAGCCTGTCGTACTTGTTTACTAGGCTTGTTGCGATTTAGCTCCCTAAGATTAGCTTCAATGTCAGGTGCTCTGGCCCCGGGAATACACTTAATTGTGGCTGTTTTTTTAAGCTTTATGTTTCGGGTGATTGAGTCCCCTATGACTGAAGTGTGGTGCCTGGTAGACTGGGGTCTAGGACTAGCCAAAGGGCTAAATCTGTTATGCGTCTCAACCGGTACATCGTAGCTTGTAGGCCGCTTAGGGCTGCTACAAGCTGGGCTAGTTAGCTCGCTAGAGCTAACACTAGCAGATGTGTCGGCAACATCTAGAGTTACGAAATTACACTGCTCTAACTGGCGGACACGGCTCTCTAGCAGAGCCAACCTATCCATGAGTAAGGTGCACGAAGCGCAGGAAGCCATACTCACAGTACTTTCTGTCACCGAGTGGAGTGCCAGCTGTCTTCAGGGAAGTGGTGGTCACGGTGTGCGGGGGAGTAGCTTCCTTCAGACCGGCGCTGCCTTTCTCTGTGCTAGCTTTGTTAGCTTAGCAGCTAGCTAGACGTGATTTGAGCCTCCCCTCTCTTGGAGCTCCAATGCTTCCTCCTCAGGTGTTTATCAGGCTCACCAGACGACATACAAAATTCCGTGCCACTGATCAACTTGTCAGGGTGACCAGACATAGTTGCTAAAACGCTAAGTTCCCTGACCGGGAATCCAACCCAGGCCACAAGAGGGAGAGCCCCCGAATGCTAACCAATAGACTAGTTGATGGATGTCTGCATGAACCAATTCTTCCTCTCAGAGGTGGAGTTGTACATGTAGGAAAACATGTGTGTCTACGAGGTCAGCCATGTTTTTTCTAAACTCTAAGTTCCTCACATTATTCACCACTCAGACATAGTTGCTAAATTGCTAAGTTCCCTGACCGGGAATCAAACCCAGGCCGCGGCAGTGAGACGCCGATTCCTAGCAACTAGACCACCGGAGACTTAGTGAGAGACTATTTGAGGCTCACGGTTTGAGTGTGACAGTCACCTGTTATATGACACTTCTTAGACAGTCCAGAGACCAGACTGAAGACTTCAGCCATCGATCTCGTTAACTCTCCCGTGTTAAGATAGCATGCTAACATTTAAGTTAAGTTCAGCTAATGTCATCAATCATGATATCACACACATTTTCCTTCATGTACGACTCCACCTCTGAGAGGAAGAAGTTGCTCATACAGACATCCATCAAGTCCCTGGTGGTCTAGTGGTTATAGGATTGGTCCCTCATATTGCCGTGTTCTGGGTCCGAATCCCGTTCAGGGAAAATAGGCAACAGGGCACTTTTACAGGGGAATTAGCTCAAATGGTAGAGCGCTCGCTTAGCATGTGAGAGGTAGCGGGATCGATACCCGCATTCTCCAGGGAACTTTTTCAACGGACAATGAAAAATGACTTTAGTATGTAAGAAGGTTAGGAAAATGGTAGCATGCTAGCTTAACATGTGAGAGTTAATGAGATGAATGGCTGGATTCTTCAATCTGGTCTCTTAACCGTCCAAGAAGTGTCATGTAATACTGAACATCTGTTATTTATTTATTTGTAATATCATAGTTGTTAGCTACACAATGATAGCAGCTAGCAGTCCAAAAGACTTTACAGTGGAATTAGCTTGAATGGTAGCATGCTAGCTTAGCTAGGTAGCAAGATTGACAACTGAAAACACGTTTTGGGACTGTTTTGTCAAACTACAAGGTCAGCCATGTTTTTAGGAACTCTTAAGTTCCTCACATCATTTACCACTCCAGACATAGTTGCTGAAATGCTAACTTCCCTGACCGGGAATCGAACCCAGGCCGCGGCAGTGAGAGCGCCGAATCCTAACCACTAGACCACCATCTATAGCATGCTATAGATAGGATACTAATGTTAGCACAATAACAGGAAAAGTTCATGTCATAGATAAAAGGAATTAGTAATTAGTTGTGAGGAAAGCCCTCAATATTCATGTCAGAAGTGGGATTCGAACCCACGCCTACAGAGTAGACTACGACCTGAACGTAGCACCTTAGACCGCTCGGCCATCCTGACAGCCGTAATAATTCGGATGGCCCACACATTATAATGGTTTAATGGCTTCATTTACAGAATTTGTATTTGGTATCAAAAATTACTGTTTTATAATTGAATATATAATTTTGACTGAAGCTAAAAAGTTTGCATTAAACGTTAGTGTGCTAATGTTAGCTTGTTATGATGGGAACAGTTAGAATACCTGTAAAATATAGACATGTCTCAAAAACCATTAATTTTAGCTTTCAATCATCAAAATGAGCTAAAATGTTAGCATAAAACATAAGCTCACTAATGTTAGCATAATAATATAAAAACTTTAGCATACTTCTAAGATAGCACCCAGTATCAAATGCCATGAATTTTAGTTTCAAATAATTACAATTAGCTAAAATGCTAGCATAAAACAATAACATGCTAACTAATGTTAGCATGGTTACATAAGAAAAGGTGGAATACTTCTGACAATGCCATGTATCAAAAGCCAAAATTTTTCGGTTTATACAAATACAATAATCAAAAAATATTAGCATTAAAATGTTAACATGGTAAAATAAGAGAAGTTTAGCATGTTAGCATGCTATAGATAGGATACTAATGTTAGCACGATAACAGGAAAAGTTCATGTCATAGATAAAATGAATTAATAATTTAGTGAGGAAAGCCCAAAACATTCTTGTCAGAAGTGGGATTCGAACCCACGCCTACAGAGTAGACTACGACCTGAACGTAGCGCCTTAGACCGCTCGGCCATCCTGACAGGGATAAACAGGTTCACGCCCACACATGCTAATGGTTTACTGGCTTCATGTACAAAACTTGTATTTGTTATCAAGAATTACTGTTTTATAATCGAATATATAATTTTGACTGTAGCTAAAAAGTTTGCATTAAACGTTAGCGTGCTAATGTTAGCTTGTTATAATGGGAACAGTTAGAATACCTGTAAAATGGAGACATGTCTCAAAAACCATGTATTTTAGCCTTCAATCATCAACATGAGCTAAAATGTTAGCATAAAACATAAGCTCACTAATGTTAGCATAATAATATAAAAACTTTAGCATACTTCTAAGATAGCACCCAGTATCAAATGCCATGAATTTTAGTTTCAAATAATTATAATTAGCTAAAATGCAAGCATAAAACAACAACATGCTAACTAATGTTAGCATGGTGACATAAGAAAAGTTGGAATACTTCTGACAATGCCATGTATCAAAAGTTCAGATATTTAGGTTTATACAAATACAATAATCAAAAAATATTAGCATTAAAATGTTAACATGGTAAAATAAGAGAAGTTTAGCATGTTAGCATGCTATAGATAGGATACTAATGTTAGCATGATAACAGGAAAAGTTCATGTCATAGATAAAATGAATAAGTAATTAGTGTGTGAAGTGTCAAACATGCAATATGCCGGTTTTTAGACGGTCTCCACAAGCTCCGTTCCCCCAGAAGGTGTGTGAAGTGTCCAACATGGGTACTCACAAGAAACTGTTAGTTCTCTGGGATCCAGAATGGGGGTGTGGTCCTCGGCGGTCACGTGACGTTCGGTGAAGCGTTACAGGGGAATTAGCTCAAATGGTAGAGCGCTCGCTTAGCATGTGAGAGGTAGCGGGATCGATGCCCGCATTCTCCACTGGAACTTTTTAGAGTTTGAGAGCCGACCCCATGTGTGCAGTCGTCCATCTTGTGGGACACGTGTGGACGTCAGTAAAGTCTGTATGACGAGGACAGCTGGAAGTGGGCGTGGCCTTCAGGATACACACACTGTAGTATTACTTTAAAGTACTGCAGTAACACTCTTACTAAAATATAAGACGTTGACAAAGGCACTGAAATAGTCCAAAGTCTGGACTTTTGCCGATTGACTGACGTTTGCGTGATTGTGTCTGATAGCAGCTATCTTAGCTTGTCTTACAGGGGAATTAGCTCTAATGGTAGGGCGCTCTTAAGGGGACGGGCAATATGCGCATTAGTATGGTTAGGAGGAGATGCCTCATCTAGCGCAAAAAAATCGTCTGGTTCAAGCCAGGTTTCGGTGAGGTCAGCCATGTTTTTTCGGAACTCTTAAGTTCCTCACATTATTTACCACTCAGACATAGTTGCTAAAATGCTAAGTTCCCTGACCGGGAATCGAACCCGGGCCGCGGCGGTGAGAGCGCCGAATCCTAACCACTAGACCACCAGGGACTTGATGAGGGACCATTTGAGGCTCACGTTTTGAGTGTGACAGTCACCTGTTACATGACACTTCTTAGACAGTCCAGAGACCAGACTGAAGACTTCAGCCATCCATCTCGCTAACTCTCATATGGTAAGCTAGCATGCTAACATTTAAGCTAATTTTAGCTACAGTAAAGTCATCAATCATGATATCACAGATGTTTTCTTTCGTGTACGACTCCACCTCTGACAGGAAGAAGTTGCTCATACAGACATCCATCAAGTCCCTGGTGGAGGTTAGGATTGGTCCCTCTTTTTGCTGTGTTCTGGGGCCGATTCCCGTTCAGGGAAAATAGGGAACAAGTCACCTTTACAGGGGAATTAGCTCAAATGGTAGAGCGCTCGCTTAGCATGTGAGAGGTAGTGGGATCGATGCCCGCATTCTCCAGTTAAACATTTTCATCAGGGAATATAAAAAGGAGATTAGCATTTGAGAGAGTTAGCTCAAATGGTAGCAT